>NW_008711088.1:295606-306398 GCF_000327385.1 Lottia gigantea | reverse complement strand
CCGTCCCCCAGCTGTAAATGGGTAGGATAATCTAGGAAAGATCAATGTCAAGAGGTTTGGTCAAAGACCAGCTGGTAGAAAGGATCATTGTGAACCTAAGTTGTTATCCTTGTAAAATCAATACCAAGAGGTTGGGCCAAGGATCCTGGTAGAAAGTTGATCCTTGTAAAATCAATGCCAAGAGGTTTGGCCAAGGACCAGCTGGTAGAAAGGATACTTGTGAACCTAAGTTGTTATCCTTGTAAAATCAATACCAAGAGATTTGGCCAAGGATCAGCTGGTAGAAAGGATACTTGTGAACCTAAGTTGTTATCCTTGTAAAATCAATACCAAGAGGTTTGACCAAGGACAAGCTGGTAGAAAAGATCCTTGTGAACCCAAGTTGTTATCCTTGTAAAATCAATACCAAGAGGTTTGGCCAAGGATCAGCTGGTAGAAAGGATCCTCGTGAACTTAAGTTGTTATCCTTGTAAAATCAATACCAAGAGGTTTGACCAAGGACCAGCTGGTAGAAAGGATCCTTGTGAACCTAAGTTGTTATCCTTGTAAAATAATTACCAAGAGGTTTGGCCAAGGATCAGCTGGTAGAAAGGATCTTCGTGAACCCAAGTTGTTATCCTTGTAAAATCAATACCAAGAGGTTTTACCAAGGACCAGCTGGTAGAAAGGATCCTCGTGAACTCAAGTTGTTATCCTTGTAAAATCAATACCAAGAGGTTTGACCAAGGACCAGCTGGTAGAAAGGATCCTCGTGAACCCAAGTTGTTATCCTTGTAAAATCAATACCAAGAGGTTTGACCAAGGACCAGCTGGTAGAAAGGATCCTCGTGAACTGAAGTTGTTATCCTTGTAAAATCAATACCAAGAGGTTTGACCAAGGACCAGCTGGTAGAAAGGATCTTCGTGAACTTAAGTTGTTATCCTTGTAAAATCATTACCAAGAGGTTTGGCCAAGGATCAGCTGGTAGAAAGGATCCTTGTGAACTTAAGTTGTTATCCTTGTAAAATCATTACCAAGAGGTTTGACCAAGGATCAGCTGGTAGAAAGGATCCTTGTGAACTTAAGTTGTTATCCTTGTAAAATCATTACCAAGAGGTATGGCCAAGGATCAGCTGGTAGAAAGGATCCTTGTGAACTTAAGTTGTTATCCTTGTAAAATCATTACCAAGAGGTTTGACCAAGGATCAGCTGGTAGAAAGGATCCTTGTGAACTTAAGTTGTCATCCTTGTAAAATCAATACCAAGAGGTTTAACCAAGGATCAGCTGGTAGAAAGGATCTTCGTGAACTTAAGTTGTTATCCTTGTAAAATCATTACCAAGAGGTTTGGCCAAGGATCAGCTGGTAGAAAGGATCCTTGTGAACTTAAGTTGTTATCCTTGTAAAATCATTACCAAGAGGTTTGACCAAGAACCAGCTGGTAGAAAGGATCCTTGTGAACCTAAGTTGTTATCCTTGTAAAACGGCTGTTTATTTTTTTCAACTCACCCTTTTAACTAAGTTCCAAACAACAAATGCCATCAAATAACCAGTGCAGATTCCACAAGAAATAACTGTCGTTTGAAGACCTTCCATGACAACCTCTTCAGTAGACAATCTGGAAAACAGTCAGCAAATCTCGGCAGTTTCCGTGAAGCTGAATCTATTACTCGGCACTTTCCGTAAAGCTGGATCTATTACTCGACAGATTCCGTAAAGCTGAATCTATTACTCGGCAGTTTCCGTAAGATGTTTCTATTTAGTATGTTGCAATTCTCGGCACTTTCCTTAAAGCTGAATCTCTTGTAGAGCGCTAGCAGAACTACCGCGGTAGATCGTTTACCTGGTAACCTTGACGACTGCAGGAATATTACCACAACGTTGCAAACCGGTGACGTAAAAATATCCGACGCTCGTTACTATGGTTGTTTTGCGTCAATGAGACCAAAACGTTTTGAAAGGGACCAGCCTCTGATAGATATTTTTGAAAGCTATCAGTTGGTTTTTGTGGCCAGATATCATGTCCGCCATATTCCCAACCAGAAACAAGTAGGCCTTCAACATGGCTGCCTTAATTTAAAAAATTTTCTTCCACAAACTAAAGTTATCAGTAAACATAAAAGTTATTTATAAGTCTTTAATACAAATATAATATATCAAATAAAAAAAACATTTCATCCTAATATATTTGTTGGGCCCGTAGATATCCTAATCGACAGACGTGTTTCTGGAATTGCAGGAACCACAGACATTTGATTGTGAAATTAGAATAGCGGTAATGGTAGACTACCGTACCTATAATGTCCTTGATACAAATATTGTATATTTGCGAGTATAATGCGCAGTTAAAGAGCTTACCAATCTTAGAGTCAGCATTATACACAGTGGCAAAAATATTTAGAATTTTTCATCAGAGGTTCCCCAGAAAATATTGAAGGTCGGTATTTTGTAATTGATTACAAAGCCTTTTTTGAAAATTGTAATGTTTTTTGAAAAATGAAAATCTGATAACATTTTGTGTCTGCAAACATAATTTTGATTTTCTTGTGGCATTTACTGCAATCAACCACTATTTTGGCAATTGGCAATTTTCTGCCAAAACTTGGCAAGTTTCTGCCAAAGTCGCAGACAAGCATAATACCAAAATATGTAATCTATAGAATTATCAGGAACTAGACTAAAACCTAATTGATTTTCTTGTGACATTTGCTGCAATCAACCAGTATTGGCAATTGGCAATTTTCTGCCAAAACTTGGCAATTTTTCTGCCAAAGTTGCAGACAAGCATAATACCAAAATATGAAATCTAAAGAATTGTCAGGAACCGTGCCGTACTAAAACCAAAGTATTTTTGTCCTACTGCAACCACTATTTTGGCAATTTTTCTTTCAAATCTTGGCAAGTTTCTGCCAAAGTCGCATACAAAAATAATACCACAAGATACAATCCAAAGAATTTCCAGGAACTAGACTATAAGGAACCGTGCCTTACTAAAACCAAGGTGTCTTTTTCATCTTCCTCCGTAGGATTTAAAGAATGTGAGATCGGCTTTTGACCGTTATCGGCACTGGAATAATTATCAGGCACCACTATATGCAGGGGACGAGGTTCCACGGAGACGACTTGTTGATGCGTAGGTGACGCCACTGTTTCTTGGGCGTGTAGATTTTCGTACATTGGGTTGCAAAAATTTGTCGGTTTCGTTGGATCCTGTAAAATATCATCTGGTGGTGCCTTTAATAGAAAAAAAATTAAGATGGCCGCCAACAGTCAAATAAATATATTTCTAGATTATTTTGGCGCCAAAAAGAGACATTTAAAGGAATTGTAAAGAAGTTTTGTGATAGTGACATACTAAAATACTTAATTTTAGTGGAATTACAGGAACCACAGACGTCTGATTGAAAATTAGAATGGTGTAAATTGATACTATCAGTGTCCCTGATACACATAAAAAATTTAGAAAACCTCTTTACAATCTCTTTAACAAGAACCACAGACGTCTGATTGAAAATTAGAATGATGTAAATTGATGCTATCAGTGTCCCTGATACACATAAAAAATTTAGAAAATCTCTTTACAATCTCTTTAACAAGAACCACAGACGTCTGATTGAAAATTAGAATGATGTAAATTGATGCTATCAGTGTCCCTGATACACATAAAAAATATAGAAAACCTTTTTACAATCTCTTTAACAAGAACCACAGACGTCTGATTGAAAATTAGAATGATGTAAATTAATGCTATCAGTGTCCCTGATACATATAAACAATATAGAAAATCTCTTTACAATCTCTTTAACAAGAACCACAGACGTCTGATTGAAAATTAGAATGATGTAAATTGATGCTATCAGTGTCTCTGATACACATAAAAAATTTAGAAAACCTCTTTACAATCTCTTTAACAAGAACCACAGACGTCTGATTGAAAATTAGAATGATGTAAATTGATGCTATCAGTGTCCCTGATACACATAAAAAATTTAGAAAACCTCTTTACAATCTCTTTAACAAGAACCACAGACATCTGATTGAAAATTAGAATGGTGTAAATTGATGCTATCAGTGTCTCTGATACACATAAAAAATTTAGAAAACCTCTTTACAATCTCTTTAACAAGAAACACAGACGTCTGATTGAAAATTAGAATGATGTAAATTGATGCTATCAGTGTCTCTGATACACATAAAAAATTTAGAAAACCTCTTTACAATCTCTTTAACAAGAACCACAGACGTCTGATTGAAAATTAGAATGGTGTAAATTGATGCTATCAGTGTCCCTGATATACTTAAAAAATTTAGAAAATCTCTTTACAATCTCTTTAACAAGAACCACAGACGTCTGATTGAAAATTAGAATGGTGTACATTGATGCTATCAGTGTCCCTGATACACATAAAAAATTTAGAAAATCTCTTTACAATCTCTTTAACAAGAACCACAGACGTCTGATTGAAAATTAGAATGATGTAAATTGATGCTATCAGTGTCTCTGATATACATAAAAAATTTAGAAAACCTCTTTACAATCTCTTTAACAAGAACCACAGACGTCTGATTGAAAATTAGAATGGTGTAAATTGATGCTATCAGTGTCCCTGATATACTTAAAAAATTTAGAAAATCTCTTTACAATCTCTTTAACAAGAACCACAGACATCTGATTGAAAATTAGAATGATGTAAATTGATGCTATCAGTGTCTCTGATATACATAAAAAATTTAGAAAACCTCTTTACAATCTCTTTAACAAGAACCACAGACATCTGATTGAAAATTAGAATGATGTAAATTGATGCTATCAGTGTTCCTGATACAAATAAAAAATTTAGAAAATCTCTTTACAATCTCTTTAACAAGAACCACAGACGTCTGATTGAAAATTAGAATGATGTAAATTGATGCTATCAGTGTCCCTGATACACATAAAAAATTTAGAAAACCTCTTTACAATCTCTTTAACAAGAACCACAGACGTCTGATTGAAAATTTCTTTAATATAATTTAACTTACGTTTGATGTACTTGGTTTCCCACCAGTAACGTACGGTAATTTTAGATTCACGTCACCTGCCTCGTTATATTGAGCAATACCTCGAAATTTCTTCATATCATTCGAACCTTTCGGTAGAAATTTTTTGAAGCTGAGGAGAATTCTAAAAGAAGAAATGAAATGAAATGAATAGAGTTTTAAGTCAGAACCTGACTGGCTATTGCAGTGTGCAATTAGGGAAATTTGCCAGGACAGTATTCTTTTTTTGATTTCCAACTGTTGAGGGATCTTTAACGTGTACAGTCTGTAGAACACGGGGCCTCGGTTTATTGTCCCATCTGAACAACTAGACCCTTTTTCAATTTCCAACTGTTGAGGGATCTTTAACATGTACAGTCTGTAGCACACAGGGGCCTCGGTTTATTGTCCCATCTGAACAACTAGACCCTTTTTCAATTTCCAACTGTTGAGGGATCTTTAACATGTACAGTCTGTAGTACACAGGGCCTCGGTTTATTGTCACATCTGAACGACTAGACACTTTTTCAATTTCCAACTGTAGAGGGATCTTTAACATGTACAGCCTGTAGCACACGGGGTCTTGGTTTATTGTCACATCTGAACGACTAGACACTTTTTTCAATTTCCAACTGTTGAGGGATCTTTAACATGTACAGCCTGTAGTACACAGGGCCTCGGTTTATTGTCCCATCTGAACAACCATGTCTGTCCCTCTTACCTGCATCACTGACAGGGGGGAAACAGGGTTGAAAAATCTGAAAGTATTATCTCAACCTATGCTGGGATTGAACCCTGGGCCTACAGGTTAGCGAGCAAGCATCTAACTCACTGACAGGGGGAAACTGGGTTGAAAACATCTGAAGGTATTATCTCAACCTATGCTGGGATTGAACCCTGGACCTACAGGTTAGCTAGCAAGCGTCTAACTCACTGAGCCACCCAAAGGTATTATCTTGACTTATGCCAGGATTGAACCCTGGATCTTCAAGTTAACGAGCAAGCGTCTAACTCACTGACAGGGGGAAACTGGGTTGAAAAATCTGAAGGTATTATCTTGACCTACGAGAAGTTTTTGATTCGAATAAAAATCCCACTTACCCTTTTTTACGTAAAATAACAAAAACAACAACCAATAAAATAATAATAATAATAACAACGACGACCGGAATAATAACGCTCGTTAAATCTGTAAAAAATATCAAATATTTACATTTCTACTAACACTTCCTTCAATAAACCAGTTACACAAACGGACGTTCATTTTCCAATAACTGTAGTTTGTCACATGACAATAAGGCGTATGAATACATCGAAAGTTTTTTACCTAGAGTTGGAAAGCGAGTTTGAAAGGGTTTCTATTTTAAATCAAGCCATATTAAACTATCAGAAAAGATAAACCAATGTAAATATAAGGAATGAATGTGGATCTTGTTATCGTGGGGTCATTTGTCTTGTCACATGATAAACCAGCATTTATTTCCCCATAACGATAACAAGATCTACATTCATTCCTTATATTTATATCTTAATATATATAGATAATACAGGTAAAAAAAAAAAGGTTGAATAAGGTTAACTAACCCCAACCATATTGATATTTTATGTAAAACATAACTTACTCTCTGATTCTAGAACTCTGACTGGAGCTATTTCACAGAAATCACCAATATAACCTAGAAAATACAAAATATAGGACCATCACTGATCAATTACAAAATATAGGACCATCACTGATCAATTACAAAATATAGGACCATCACTAATCAATTACAAAATATAGGACCATCACTGATCAATTACAAAATATAGGACCATCACTGATCAATTACAAAATATAGGACCATCACTGATCAATTACAAAATATAGGACCATCACTGATCAATTACAAAATATAGGACCATCACTGATCAATTACAAAATATAGGACCATCACTGATCAATTACAAAATGGTGGACCTTCAGTCCTGGGGTACTCCTGGTGAAAAAGTCACCACAGTTTTATCACTTTGATAGCCTTAGTGTTTTAAATATATATATTAAAGAGACAGGTAGGCCATTTTTTTTATCAATCATACTTTAGTCTCAGAAACAGGAATTTTTTAATTAAGTTAATCAGTAATAGTGTTCACAGCTCACTGTCGAAATTTGAGCCTTCAAATCGCCAATTTAAGATACTCTGTGATATATAGAAAAGACATCTATAGAAATAGAAAGTAAAATTCCTAGTTTGAGATATTTTTAAAGGAATTATGTGATTTTCGTACATTTCTAGTATTTCTGAAGACTATTTACATATATTCAACACTGAAATCAACCAAGCCAAGGACCATGTATAGTGTATTGTTGTATTTTTAAAGGAATTATGTGATTTTGGTACATTTCTAGTACTTCTGAAGACTATTTATATATATTCAAGACTCAAAAAAACCTTTTTCTATATCAGTCCCAAGCAGCGCCCCAAAATATTTGTCAGAATGCCCCAAATCAATACAATTTTTGAAGATTTTCAGACGCTCAATGGGAGGCTCCACAGAGTTGCCACATTTTAAATTCAGCCTTGACAGTTGTCCCCTCATCGGGTCAGTCTGCCCCCCTGTTTGTACGCCCTGTCTTGGACGATCCATGGGATGCTTGCATCTTTAAGACTACCACAGAGTTACCGAGTTTTGAATTCAGCCTCGACAGTTATCCGCCATTGAGTCAGTCTGCCTCCTATTTGTACCTCCAGTCTAGGGAGGCTCTTGAGTTGTCCGCCATTGAGTCAGTATGTCCCCTATTTGTACCCTCAGTAAAACATACACAGTGCAACCAATACATGCCCTTAGAGTTATTTGGGCAAATAAAAATAAACGAACCTTCCAAACATTTACAAGTGAATCCGATATTTTCTGTTCCAACACAAGTTCCACCATTTCTACAATCACAAGTCATCGGTTTCGATTGTGGTTTTTCTTGAGCTGAAAAATATCACTTAAAAATTAAATAAGTCAGAGGGAGAGGGGAGGGGGACTTCTTTGCTCACCATGCAGTGTGCAATGAGGGAAATTTTACCAAGATAGCAGCATTAACCTGTTCTTTTCAATTTCCAACTGTGGAGGGATCTTTAACATGTACAGTCTGTAGCACACAGAGCCTCGGTTTATTTTCCAATCAAAATGACTAGACGTCTATCCATGTCAGCCTCTCTTACTTACATCACTGACAGGGGGAAACCGAGTTGAAAAATCTGAAGCATTTCTAGCATTTTGATTGGAGAGTTCTAAACAGGTTCCGTCTGTTCCAATTCTACTCTCAATCGAATCATACGGAAACAAATATGTCACATTCAAAATTTTCCCTTTTATTTTCCTTCTCCACCATTTTGAATTCTCTCTACACCTACTATTTTTTCAGCACAAGTGGAACGCATTCTGAACTCTGTTCCAACTTGTTTTATTGAACGTCCAGTTGATTTCATAAATTCTGAACGTGCAGGAGCAATCGAGCCCCCCTTTAAAACTCTCATTCTTAAAAGTGGAGATTTTCTAAGTCAACATTTAGAATCACAATTATTTCACCAATCGAGCGTCCCAAAGAATGTAAAAAAGACTGAAAACTCTTTTTTAAAGAAGGAAGGCAAGCCATACTTACGAGCGTCGCATATATTTTGATTTGACGGTAGGGCACTCGACCCCTGGGGACAGGCACATGTAAAACCAACAGGGGTCAATAAACAAAGATGGCTACAGCTTGAATCGGAACAATTGTTCTTCACTGAAAAATACAAAATCTAATTTTATATACCACCTAACACATTTTTTCATCCAATCAGAATTGGCTAAATTTTGTATTAAGTGGCTCACTTAACTGTTGAATTTCATGTGACAAACAAATTGAAAGTCTAGAGACCTTGAATAAGTTATCGCTTCCTATAATTCCAATCTACCCGGCTGTAAATGGGTACAGATAATCCGGGAAAGATCAATGTCCAAGGACCAGCTGGTAGAAAGGATCCTCGCGGAGTTATTATCCTTGTAAAAAATTATGACATGATAATCAAGCCTACATACCTGCTAAATCGGAACGTTTTTTATGGAAAACTTTAACGCCAGTAGGTAACAATAACCCAGTTTGTAACGTAGAATTCGTGCCTTTTCCAAATTTATTCATCTTTATAATTCTGCCTTCATCTCGCGAGGACCAGTACAACATACTTTCAAAAACATCTATATTGAAGGGTTTATAGATACCTGTAAAACATGAGAATCACGATATTTAGTAATAGATAGACCGACAAATATGGCCCTACAATTGGAAATCGAATAAGAGCAGGCAAATGCAACTGGCAAAATTTCCCTCATTGCACACTGCATGGTGTTGCCTATCTTCATCAGCCCAATCAGGTGCAGAAAAGCAGGACGTAAAACTCCATTCATTTCATTTTATTTTCCACATGGTACCAAAATTCAGTTGAGGGGTAAGAAATTCCCTTTCTTCGAACAGCTTCGTAAGTTACCTACCCCCTCGGTCTTTAGTTCCGTAAGCATGGGGACATTGATAACGATGAATTATGGGATAGCAAAACTAAAAAATGCGGTCTTATTTCTCTACCAAATACAGTCGAGGGGCAAAAATTTCCCTTTGAACAACTTTGTAAGTCAAGCCATCTCCTCGGTCTTTGGTTCCGTAAGCACAAAGACATTGATAATGATGAATTATGGGATAGCGAAACTCTCTACTTTGGATATGGCCATTTTATATTTTTATTTGACCTACCCTTTTTAATAACGATATAGTTGTGCCCCACACGGAGACATTGATAACGATGAATTCTGGGATAGCGAAACTCTCTCCTTTGGATATCGCCATTTTATATTTTTATTTGACCTACCCTTTTTAATAACGATATAGTTGTGCCCCACACGGAGACATTGATAACGATGAATTCTGGGATAGCGAAACTCTCTACTTTGGATATGGCCATTTTAGATTGTTATTTGACCTACCCTTTTTAATAACGATATAGTTGTGCCCCACACGGAGACATTGATAATGATGAATTATGGGATAGCGAAACTCTCTACTTTGGATATGGCCATTTTATATTTTTATTTCACCTACCCTTTTTAATAACGATATAGTTGTGCCCCACACGGAGACATTGATAACGATGAATTCTGGGATAGCGAAACTCTCTACTTTGGATATCGCCATTTTATATTTTTATTTGACCTACCCTTTTTAATAACGATATAGTTGTGCCCAGCACGGAGACATTGATAACGATGAATTCTGGGATAGCGAAACTCTCTACTTTGGATATCGCCATTTTATATTGTTATTACACCTACCCTTTTTAATAACGATATAGTTGTGCCCCACACGGAGACATTGATAACGATGAATTCTGGGATAGCGAAACTCTCTACTTTGGATATCGCCATTTTAGATTGTTATTTGACCTACCCTTTTTAATAACGATATGACGGTCAGTTCCGTCATATTTCATGGTTTCTATGACGTTAGATTTATAATCACACCAGTAAATACGATCATTCATAAAATAATCTATTGTTATTCCAGTCGGATAAACCAAGTTACTGTTAACTAAAACTTTACGTTGATCTCCGTTCATCCATGAATATTCTATTTTTGGTTTGTTTTCACTCGCGTCTGTCCAATACAGCAATCTGTAAAAATACAGAAAAAAAGAGAAGATATCGTAAGATTATCCAAAAGTTAGAAAAAATTTTCTTTTAGTAACAGGATTATCCACATCTAGCCCTTGCTTTCACAATCCCAATTTCACGT
>NW_008711088.1:286767-294928 GCF_000327385.1 Lottia gigantea | reverse complement strand
GAGCAGAGGCAGAGTAAAAGATGGCATAAATAACTTACCCCAGTCGTGGATTACAGCGACACCCATTGGATAATCTAAATCAGTTGCTATTAGTGACCGTGTATATCTTCCGTCATTCTTAGCTACGGAAATCGTCTTCTTTAAACTGTCGGCCCAATATATATTTCTTAAAAAATATAAAAAAAATACATTAGGTCAAAAATGAAGTTTTACGTCTTACTTTTCTGCCACTAATTGGGCTAATGAACACCATGCCGTGTGCAATGAGGGAAATTTTGCCAGGACAGTAGCTTTAGCCGTCTGGTTTTCAATTTCGAACTGTTGAATGATCTTTAACATGCACAGTCTGTAGCACACTGGGTCTCAGTTTATTGTCCCATCTGAATGACTAGATGCTTTTTTGGGCAATGCCATGCAGTGTGCAATGAGGGAAATTTTGTCAGGACATCAGCATCAACTTGTCCTTTATCAAAATGAGATTAAAATTCCTTTTATTTCATGTTATTTTTCCTCTCAATTGTAATCTAACAAGTATTCTAGGGCAGTTCTGTTCTTAAGCTGTTTAAACAAATCAAAATGTGTCTTGCAGGACAAATTGTCTTTGTCTTTCTATATATGACAGTGTCTCAAGAAAAGACGAGTCGTCATTTTAACATTCAAACACAGATAATTCTGAACACACATGGATTTGAAGGCTTAAATTTTGACAGTGAAATTCCTGTTTCTGAGACTAAAGTTTGATTGATCAAACAGATGGCGAGCTTGTCCCTTTACAAAAATTAAAAATAATCTTACTTTCCCACCCAATCCACTGCAATACCTTCTGGTTGTTTTACGTCAAAGCTAACGATGGTTCGGGCAACACCAGAAACTGTAGCATCCGGAGGTAGAGTAGCGCGTTTTATTTTTTTTTCAGATTTATCGGTCCAGAATATCAAATTCCAAGCAACATCCACGTCTATGGATTGAACTCTTTGACTTTTCAAGATGGCGTTGGTGTACTCCTTCGTTGATGATCTGTATTGTTGTATAGCTCCACCAATGCCGAAGAAAATGATCAGACTGCCATCTAGAATGTAAAATAATAGTCAAGGGAAATAACTCAAAAAATGTTCATAAAAAAATTATGACAATCAAACTCATCTGCTGTTCATCAAAAAATCATGACAATCAAACTCATCTGAATTGAAATTAAAATCAAGGGCCAATAACTCAAAAACTGTTCATCAAAAAATCAAACTCAAGTAAAATGAAATGAAATAGAGCTTTATTTCCTACTTTTCTGCACCTTATGGGCAACACCATGCAGTGTGCAATGATGGAAATTTTTCCAGGATAGCAGTATTATCCTACACTCTATCGATTTCCAACTGTCGAGGGATCTTTAACGTGTACAGCCTGTAGTACACAGGGCCTCAGTTTATTGTCCCATCTGAACGACTAGACAATTTTTTCAATTTCCAACTGTCAAGGGATCTTTAACGTGCACAGCCTGTAGTACACGGGGCCTCGGTTTATTGTCCCATCCGAACAACTAGACACTTTTTCATTTCATTGTCAGCCTCTAACCTACATCACTGACAGGGGTTATCTTTTTACAAAATGTATTACCTACCACTGGCCTTGCATTCGGTTCCTTTTCGTTGACGATCCCTGAAACCCTCCGCACATTGACATTTATACGTGCCCTTTATATTCTGACATTTCTGGGGACAGTTGTTACCCCACCTATCACATTCGTTAATATCTGTAAAATTAATATACATGAAATGAAATGGAGTTTTACATCCTACTTTTCTGAGGAGGGGCAACACCATGCAGTGTGTAATAAGGGAAATTTTGTCAGGGCAGCAGCATTGGCCTGCTCATTTTTTATTTCCAACTATCAAGAGATCTTTAACGTGTACAGCCTGTAGAACACAGGGCCTCTGTTTATTGTCCCATCTGAAAAACTAGACACTTTTTCCCTGTCAGCCTCTCTTACCTACATCACTGACAGGAGGAAACTGAGTTGAACAATCTAAAGGTATTATCTCGACCTATGCCGGCCTACTATTCTGAAGAGGGGGAACACCATGCAGTGTGCAATGAGGGGAATTTTTTCAGGACAGCGAAATTAGCTTTGGTTAAGTTATACACCTGTAATAGATGCTTCAAATTTACGTAAAATTTCAGTGTTTGTGACCCCTAGGCCACAGCTAATCTGACGCCGTCACACATTTTGGATATATCAGCCTCATCAGTAATAATGAAACAAAAAAATCTAAAGCTGTCCAACCTTCACAAGATTCCCAGTCCTCATCTTACATAGGCTACTAGACAAAAGCCCAACATGTTTTGGATACACAATCCTCATCAGGACTGCTAATGGTAATTTTTGAAATACCGACTGATCGTAATGATAATTAGACACAAGTTTTGGGTATAGAATCCTCATCAGTAATAATCTGAACAAAATCTGAAACTGTCCAACCTTCACAAGACTTCCTGTCTTCTCTTCCAATCTGATATCCTGGTTTACAACTGCAATAATATCCACCATCTTTTAATGACGTACAATTCTGGGCACATCCACCATTTTCTTTTGAACATGAAGAATCATCGGAATCTTTATCTGAAATGAAACGCCATGCAGTGTGCAATAAGGGAAATTAGGACAAGAGGGTATCTGTTTATAATGAAGACAGGCAACGCCATGCAGGGTGCAATGAGGGAAATTTTGTCAGGGCAGCAACATTAGCCTTCTGTTGTTAGCTTTCAACTGAATGGAGTTTTACACCCTACTTTTCTACACCTGTGTGAGATATTGCCATGCCATGCAGTGTGCAATGAGGGAAATTTTGTCAG
Organism: Lottia gigantea; assembly: GCF_000327385.1. Taxonomy (NCBI): domain Eukaryota; kingdom Metazoa; phylum Mollusca; class Gastropoda; family Lottiidae; genus Lottia; species Lottia gigantea. Next base: position 292,081 of record NW_008711088.1, on the reverse strand, counting down.
GGCAGCCATCTGTTGTAAGCTTTCAACTGAATGGAGTTTTACACCCTACTTTTCTACACCTGTGTGAGATATTTCCATGCCATGCAGTGTGCAATGAGGGAAATTTTGTCAAGACAGCATTTACTTACTTCCTACTCTTCTGCACCTGATGGGCTAATAATGATGAAGGACAACACCTTGCAGTGTCCAATTTTGGGAATTTAGCCAGGGCAGAGGTTATAGTTTTCTTCTTTTACATATTACGTTTCGTACTTACTGCAGCCATCTTCATCAGACCGATCACCGCAATCATCAACGTTATCACAGACTCGAGTTCCCTCAATACAATTCCTATTGGTACATTTAAACTCTTTTTCTGTACAGATTCTGTTAGACTGAACTTTACCTGCAAATATATTTCTTATATTAATGGTGACATCCAAGAAGGGCTGTAAATTTTACTATATTTGCCGGACATGACTGGCAGGGCAGCTTAAATGTCTGACAGTCAATATCCTCTACCGGACAGACTCTAGTAGACAGAACTTTACATGCAAATATATTTCTTGTATTGGAAGGAATACTACCTCTTAGAATAGTCAGTCCAGACACATGAACAGTCTTGGCAGACTAGAGCCTTGTCAAGAGTTTCACCGACAGGATGCAGGACACAAGGAGATAATCACGTATAGATCATGCAATTGAAAGAAAAATAAATCTGATTGGATGATGACGGTCTGTCTTGTTTTTTAGATGTTATAAATCCTGTCGACAATGCGATTATCTTGAAATCATGAGCACACACAAGATTTTACTCAAGATTTGAGTCAGCGACAAAAATCAGCGACCAAGACTGTTCATGTGCCGCCCCTTCAGCAAAAATCGTATAAAAATGAACCTTATTCCAATTTCTAAATAAAGTATTTTTGTTCCATCCCCGGCCAGTACTTTTGGAAGAATCAAATCCTCAACAATGGAGACGACCATATAACTTTTCTCAGAAATTCATAATAAAGTATTTGTTCCATCCTTGGCCTGTACTTTTGGAAGAATCAATCAATCCTTCCCCAATATTTACTAAGGGTAATAAATAAACAAACTTACAAAGACCCGGTTTATTTTCATCAGAGCCGTCTCCACAATTATTTATCTCATCACAAATCTTAAACTTGGGTATACATTTAAAATTATCACACTGAAATTTCCCAGCATCTTCACAATCCACTGACTTACAAACTTCAGCTGTTTCATCTGAATCATCTCCACAATCATTGTCTCCGTCACATTTCCAATTGGTCGATATACAAATCTAAAAATAGTATCAACATTTCCAATCTGTACAGTCAAGAGAATTCCGTTAATCAAAATCTCGTCCAAAGTATGGCAAAATCTAGAGTAATAGTTGTATAGTAGTGGACTCCTCCAAAGAGAAGTACCATCAGGTGTTTCAAATAAAAATCGGTACAAGCAAGACAATTCTATCAATAAAAATATCATCGGAAGTAAAAAGACTTACATGATTGGCACATTCGAATTTACTGTCAGGACAGAATTTATTTCCAGGATATGGCGCCGTACAATTCTGTTCATCAGAGGCATCAAAACAATCTCTGGCGCCATCACAGATAGTGTTTAAACTAATACAATGACCACTGCTACATTGGAACTGGTCTTTATCACACTCTTTAAATTCTGCCGAGAAAAAAAAAAGAAGTCGATCAGAATCCATAAATTTGAAGGCAACAAGGCAAGAACTAAATTCATCCTGAAATCGTACCCCAAAAAATTCAAACGAAAATCAGAATCCATAAATTGTTTAAGTCAATAACCAAAATCCCTTTCAATAAATCGTAAAAATTATGTTAACAAACACTTGTAGTCTTGAACAACCAGTACTTACTTGTACAATATTGTGGATCTTCGTCCGAGCCATCACCGCAGTCATTATCGTGATCACACCGCCATTTTCCTTGAATACATTTCTTATTATCACAACGAAACTCCGATTCTGAACACGAACGAAGTTTATCAGCTACAATAAACAAAATAAAGATGATCTACAATTTCTTTCTTGTCCCCCATTATGTCTGTTTGCCCCTCATTTGTACCCCCAGTCTTCTCACAAGGCTGGCCTCGCCACCAGTTCTTTCAAAAATATAGTGATATCATAAAACGCTTCATTTACAGTTAAGAGCTAAGAGTCTAGAGTCTAGAGTGGAGAGTTGAGTTAAGAGTTCAGAGTTCAGAGTTCAGAGTCGAGAGTTTAAGAGTCAAGAGTTTTTAGTGTTAAGAGTTTTTAGAGTTAAGAGTCAAGAGTCTAGAGTCAAGAGTTAAGTCAAGAGTCTAGAGTTTAGAATTTAGAGTTTAGAGTGGAGTCTAGAGTCAAGAGTTTAGAGTCAAGAGTTTAGAGTCAAGAGTCTACAGTCTAGAGTGTAGAGTCAAGAGTTTAGAGTTAAGCGTCAAGAGTAAAGAGTTTAGAGACTAGAGTTAAGAGTTTAGAGTCTAGAGTTAAGAGTTAAGAGTTTAGAGTTAAGAGTTTAGAGTCAAGAGTCAAGAGTCAAGAGTTTAGAGTCAAGAGTCAAGTGTTTAGAGTCAAGAGTTAAGTCAAGAGTCAAGAGTTTAGAGTCAAGAGTTTAGAGTTAAGAGTCAAGAGTTTAGAGTTTAGAGTCAAGAGTCAAGAGTTTAGAGATTAGAGTTTAGAGTTTAGAGATTAGAGTTCAACTAACCACATGTATCCGAAGCTTCATCAGAGTTATCACCACAATCGTCATCAAAATCACACAGCCAGCGTTTCGGGATACATTTTCTATTGGCACATTTCCAGTCTCCAGTCGGATGACAGACTGGACAGTTCTCTTCTAGTTCATCGGAATTATCACGGCAATCATCTTCTCCATCACATCGTGACCAGTTCGGTACACATCTATAATTAGTTTTACATTTCCACCATCCTGTTAAACATGATCGCGATTCTGAAAAAAATACACGAAAACATGAGTCAAATGGAATTCTATTTGATTAGGTCCACCATCCTGTTAAACATGATCGCGATTCTGAAAAAAATACACGGAAACATGAGTCAAATGGAATTCTATTTGATTAGGTCCACCATCCTGTTAAACATGATCGCGATTCTGAAAAAAATACATGAAAACATGAGTCAAATGGAATTCTATTTGATTAGGTCCACCATCCTGTTAAACATGATCGCGATTCTGAAAAAATACACGAAAACATGAGTTAAATGGAATTCTATTTGATTAGGTCCACCAGCCTGTTAAACACGATCGCGATTCTGAAAAAAATACACGAAAACATGAGTCAAATGGAATTCTATTTGATTAGGTCCACCATCCTGTTAAACACGATCGCGATTCTGAAAAAAATACACGAAAACATGAGTCAAATGGAATTCTATTTGATTACGTCCACCATCCTGTTAAACACTATCGCGATTCTGAAAAAATACACGAAAACATGAGTCAAATGGAATTCTATTTGATTAGGTCCACCATCCTGTTAAACATGATCGCAATTCTGAAAAAAATACACGAAAACATGAGTCAAATGGAATTCTATTTGATTAGGTCCACCATCCTGTTAAACATGATCGCGATTCTGAAAAAATACACGAAAACATGAGTCAAATGGAATTCTATTTGATTGGGCTAATGATGATGGGCAATGCCATGCAGTGTCCAATGAGAGAAATTTTTCCAGGATTGAAGCATTTTTTCTTTATTTTCTACTCATATAAAAGTTGACAGTAGCGAGATGGATTGACGTCTGCTAGGCGATTAAGTGCTGTGGGTTCAAATCCTCAAGGTAAGAAAACTTCTGATGCCTGTGCCAGTGCTTTCGAAAGTCGGCCCAGTGTCAGCTCTCACCCTCTATTACCTAACCCTTATCCTCCTCAAGGTATGAAAAATTCTGATGCCTGTGCTCGTGCTTTCGAGAGTCAATCCAGTGTTGGCTCTCACCCCCTAATACCTAACCCTTATACTCCTTAAGGTAAGACAAATTCTGATGCCTGTGCCAGTGTTTTCGAGAGTTGCCCCTTTATACCTAACTGTGACAACATAACATCTGAATATCACTGATAGAACCAGATTTGTCGAATTAGGGTACCAACAATATGCATCAGAAGACATGAAGAGCTTAAAAAGGGGAGATAACTGTTACTCCAAAACTTACCACAATTAAATGATGTTTTTTCATCAGAGCCATCACCACAATCATCATCGAAATCACATTTCCACGTGGCTGGTATACATCGCTTGTTATCACACATAAACTGTCCAACGCTACACGTAGAATTACCTGAAAATAAAATGGAAGAGATAAAATTGTAGTGCTTACACGTTACATTTGATGTGTTTTCGGAAAAATAACGGCGACATTGAATTTCAGCTCCACCAAGACCTCGTTATTCTGCATCATTCAATATTTTACACAGATAACAACTTAAAGATGGGTTCCCTTATTTTCATTCATGAAATGAAAATGTTAATACTTATTTGAATAGAAAGTAGAGGTGTTCTAATGACTTGGAAAAATACCAGTTTGTCTCACATGTCCATAATTAATTCATAATTAGCTAAATTAGAAGAGAATTACCAGCAGAATTCCACTGAGTGACTGAACAAGAAAGGTCAAAAAGTCTTTTTTTTTGTTTATCCAGACTGATACATACATGGACATTTATGAAATTTTATGTCCTACTTTTCTGCACTTAATTGGGCTAATGAACACAAGCAACATCTTGCAGTGTTCAATGAGGAAAAGTGTCAGGTATGCAGTAGATATAGATGTATATGGTGTTTAAAATGAATGGAGTTTTACATCCTACTTTTCTGCACCTTATTGGGCTAATGAAGACAGATAACGCCATTCAGGGTGCAATGAGGGAAATTTTGCCAGGACAGTGGCATGAGCCTGCTCTTTTTTGATTTACAACTGTCGAAATTAAATGAAATGAAATTGGAGAACTAAAAAATGAAAAAAAAAACGTACCACAAGAATGGGACAATTCATCTGATCCGTCCCCGCAATCGTCTTCACCATCGCACTGCCATTTCTTAGGTATACACTTATAATTATTACATTTGAATTGCCACGATTCACATTGTCTTGTGTTACAATTTTCTTCATCGCTACCATCTCCGCAGTCGTCGTGCAAATCACAGACGCGAAACACAAACGTACAGTTGTTATTTTTACACTGGAATTGTCCTGGAGCGCAGACTTTCACAGCTGTAAACAGAATGGAAAATTAGTTTTGGGACTTACATGAACATTAAAGAGATTGTAAAGAAGTTTTCTAAATTTTAAAAGA
>NW_008711088.1:283220-286420 GCF_000327385.1 Lottia gigantea | reverse complement strand
GCACAAATGTCTGATTGAAAATTAGAATGGTGTAAGTTGATGCTATCAGTGTCTCTGATACACATAAAAAATTTAGAAAACCTCTTTACAATCTCTTTAACAAGAACCACAGACGTCTGATTGAAAATTAGAATGATGTAAATTGATGCTATCAGTGTCTCTGATACACATACAAAATTTAGAAAACCTCTTTACAATCTCTTTAACAAGAACCACAGACGTCTGATTGAAAATTAGAATGATGTAAATTGATGCTATCAGTGTCTCTGATACACATACAAAATTTAGAAAACCTCTTTACAATCTCTTTAACAGGAACCACAGACGTCTGATTGAAAATTAGAATGGTGTAAATTGATGCTATCAGTGTCTCTGATACACATACAAAATTTAGAAAACCTCTTTACAATCACTTCAATACAGAAAGTTGTGAATTTTTTTAAAAACTTACGGCAGTCTTCGGGTTCATCCATGCCATCTTTACAATCTTTATCTCCATCACATTTCCATAGTAACGGAACACATCGATCATCAGTAGGACCACAACGGAACTGAGAACTACTACAATTAGCGATACACGTCTTGTTGTCCGGGGTCATAACAAAAAAATCAGGACATTTACAAGCGTAGTTGTCTCCCCCTGCCCCTATTAAGCAGACATGTGAACAGCCGCCATTGTTTTTACCACATGGACTTCCTCTTGAGCCTGTAAAATAAAAATATGTACTTGAGCAAGGTATGGGTGATAAGGTGCCATGGGTTCGAATCTTCTCCAAGGTAATGTATAGAAAGGTTGCTATTGCAGTCAAGGTATAAGTATGAAGTTTGTAATAGATTGACATTGTGAAGATTAAGAAAGGTGACTATTGCAGTCAAGGTATAAGATGAAGTCTGTAATAGCTTGACATTGTGAAGATGAAGTTTGTAATAGCTTGACATTGTGAAGATGAAGTTTGTAATAGCTTGATATTGTGAAGATGAAGTTTGTAATAGCTTGACATTGTGAAGATGTAGTTTGTAATAGCTTGACATTGTGAAGATGTAGTTTGTAATAGCTTGACATTGTGAAGATGTAGTTTGTAATAGCTTGACATTGTGAAGATGTAGTTGGTAATAGCTTGACATTGTGAAGATGTAGTTTGTAATAACTTGACATTGTGAAGATGAAGTTTGTAATAGCTTGACATTGTGAAGATGTAGTTTGTAATAGCTTGATATTGTGAAGATGAAGTTTGTAATAGCTTGACATTGTGAAGATGTAGTTTGTAATAGCTAGACATTGTGAAGATGTAGTTTGTAATAGCTTGACATTGTGAAGATGTAGTTTGTAATAGCTTGACATTGTGAAGATGTAGTTGGTAATAGCTTGACATTGTGAAGATGAAGTTTGTAATAGCTTGACATTGTGAAGATGTGATACAAGAAAGGTGACTATTGTAGTCAAGGTATAAGAAACAGTAATAGCTTGACTGTGAAGATGTGATACATACCAACTTTTTGTCTGAGAGGATGGTAAACATGAATATCCATCGGTCTATGAGTTATATTCCGTAAAATCGTATGATTGGCTCCGGTATATTTATTGGCCTTCTCAATCGAAAGATGATTCCAGTCTGTCCAGTACATCCAGTCCTCGAACACCGTAATCGCGAAGGGATGAGGAACACCTTGTAATACTGTGTGTCTTCCACTTCCATCAATGTTGATATATCTACAAATAAAATACAAATTAATGGTTAGTCAAGGGACCTTCAGTTTAGTTACCAAGTGTATCTCACTGAGCCACCGCGGCTCCATGTCACATCTGAACAACTAGACGCTTTTTCCAAATCAGCCCCTCTTACCTACATTACTGACAGGAAACTGGGTTGAAAAATCTCAACCTATGCTGGGATCGAACCCTGGACCTTCAGGTTAGCGGGCAAGCATCTAACTCACTGACAGGGGGAAACCAGGTTGAAAAATCTGAAGGTATTATCTCAACCTATGTCAGGATTGAACTCTGGATTAGATTAACGAGGAAGCGTCTAACTCACTGAGCCACCGTGGCTCCCTGATCAATAAGCATAAACCACACATCTTATTTCCGTATAAAATTCTACGTACTCAATAATATCTAAATGTGCATCCGCCCACCAGAGTCTTCCCGTGTCGTAATCTATCGTCAAGGCGTTAGGCCAGCCCATCTTATTGGTGACGAAATCAACTGTAGCGTTGGATCCATCCATTCCTACACGACCAATGGAAGATTTTACACCCCAATCTGTCCAATAGATATACCTAAAATATAATAAGGAACAAGTTTTAAAATATATTGAGGGTAAGTAAGGTGAGCACTATAATCTTCAAAAGTCTCTTGAAGTGTACAATGAGGGAAACTTGCCTACTCTTATTGAATTTTCGACTATCCAAGGATCTTTAAGCAAAAGTAAAACGAACCTACAAGCAATAGCAGACGATACACATTAGAAAGTAGAAATACTCACCCGTGTACAGGATCAACAACTATAGCTCTAGGTCGTCTCATCTGAGATTTTAATAAAGTACATCTATTAGTTCCGTTTAATTCTGCTACATTCAGTGAGGATTTTCTACCATCAACCCAATACAACTTCCTAAAATACAGAAAATATTCTTAAAGAGATTATAAAGAAATTAAATGAAATGAATGGAGTTTTACATCCTACTTTTCTGCACCATGTGGGCTAATGAAGACAGGCAACACCATGCAGTGTACAATAAGGGAAATTTTGCCAAGATAGCAGCATAAGCCTACTCTTTTTTTCGATTTCCAACTGTCGAGGGATCTTTAACGTGTAGTACACAGGGCCTCGGTTTATTGTCCCATCTGAACCACTAGACGCATTTCAGGGACACTGATAGCATCAATTTGCACCATTTGCATCAGAGGTCTATGGTTCCTGCAATTCCTGTAAAACTAAGCATTTTATGACTTCAGAGCTGCAAAGTAGTAGGTAAGAGCATTGGAATATATACGTAACGTCAATTGCTGGGTTATGTCCAAAAAATGATGGTCGTGTGTTCTTATCTCTGTCAGTGTGTGANAGTCTGGTGACAGTGATTAACAGAAATTTGCCATATATTTATTGACTTCACGAAAAATATACAATTTCATTTGATTCGCAACTCGTCGTGATGAATTTTAATTTTGGCTAATCATAGAAAATGTTGGAGCGCAA
>NW_008711088.1:277962-283170 GCF_000327385.1 Lottia gigantea | reverse complement strand
AGATGTAGTTTGTAATAGCTAGACATTGTGAAGATGTAGTTTGTAATAGCTTGACATTGTGAAGATGTAGTTTGTAATAGCTTGACATTGTGAAGATGTAGTTTGTAATAGCTTGACATTGTGAAGATGTAGTTGGTAATAGCTTGACATTGTGAAGATGAAGTTTGTAATAGCTTGACATTGTGAAGATGAAGTCTGCAATAGCTTGACATTGTGAAGATGGAGTTAGTAATAGCTTGACATTGTGAAGATGAAGTTTGTAATAGCTTGACATTGTGAAGATGTAGTTTGTAATAGCTTGACATTGTGAAGATGTAGTTTGTAATAGCTTGACATTGTGAAGATGTAGTTGGTAATAGCTTGACATTGTGAAGATGTAGTTTGTAATAACTTGACATTGTAAAGATGAGATGAAGTTTGTAATAGCTTGACATTGTGAAGATGTAGTTTGTAATAGCTAGACATTGTGAAGATGTAGTTTGTAATAGCTTGACATTGTGAAGATGTAGTTTGTAATAGCTTGACATTGTGAAGATGTAGTTGGTAATAGCTTGACATTGTGAAGATGAAGTTTGTAATAGCTTGACATTGTGAAGATGTGATACAAGAAAGGTGACTATTGTAGTCAAGGTATAAGAAACAGTAATAGCTTGACATTGTGAAGATGTGATACAAGAAAGGTGACTATTGTAGTCAAGGTATAAGAGACAGTTAGTAATAGCTTGACATTGTGAAGATGTGATACATACCAACTTTTTGTCTGAGAGGATGGTAAACATGAATATCCATCGGTCTATGAGTTATATTCCGTAAAATCGTATGATTGGCTCCGGTATATTTATTGGCCTTCTCAATCGAAAGATGATTCCAGTCTGTCCAGTACATCCAGTCCTCGAACACCGTAATCGCGAAGGGATGAGGAACACCTTGTAATACAGTGTGTCTTCCACTTCCATCAATGTTGATATATCTACAATGAAATGCAAATTAATGGTTAGTCAAGGGACCTTCAGTTTAGTTACCAAGTGTATCTCACTGAGCCACCGCGGCTCCATGTCACATCTGAACAACAAGACGCTTTTTCCAAATCAGCCCCTCTTACCTACATTACCGACAGGAAACTGGGTTGAAAAATCTCAACCTATGCTGGGATCGAACCCTGGACCTTCAGGTTAGCGGGCAAGCGTCTAACTCACTGACAGGGGGAAACCAGGTTGAAAAATCTGAAGGTATTATCTCAACCTATGTCAGGATTGAACTCTGGATTAGATTAACGAGCAAGCGTCTAACTCACTGAGCCACCACGGCTCCATGATCAATAAGCATAAACCACACATCTTATTTCCGTATAAAATTCTACGTACTCAATAATATCTAAATGTGCATCCGCCCACCAGAGTCTTCCCGTGTCGTAATCTATCGTCAAGGCGTTAGGCCAGCCCATTTTATTGGTGACGAAATCAACTGTAGCGTTGGATCCATCCATTCCTACACGACCAATCGAAGATTTTACACCCCAATCTGTCCAATAGATATACCTAAAATAAAATAACGCACAAGTTTTAAAATATATTGAGGGTAAGTAGGAGTGAGCACTATAGTCTTCAAAAGTCATATGCAGTGTACAATGAGGGAAACTTGCCTACTCTCTTTTTGATTTTCGACTATCCAAGGATCTTAAACGTGCAAATAAAAAACCTGTACAAGCAAGACAATTCCGTTAATCAAAATCTCGTCCAAAGATTGACAAAATGGAGAGTAAAAGTTGTATAGTAGTGGACTCCTCTAAAGAGAAGTATCATCAGGTGTTTTGAAAAGAGTAAGAATGGTCTGCTTCACATATGACATACTTTGTTTTCGTTCTTTTTGGTATCGCAGAAATTGTGCTGAAAGTACTGGCTATCACAGCGCCTATTGTCATTTCTGTCTTTTCGGTACCGTTGTTGGCAGCCAATGGGAGAGCTTTATTTGTGGGCAATGGATTGTTTCCCCGTCTCTGCGCTAGTTTTTTCCTCGAACATGAAGCCATTTTGACTATTTGAGGGTTAGGTAGAGATGATTTGTGTTGTATCGTCACGGTGAAAATGGCCACGGACAAAAGTAAAACGAACCTACAAGCAATTGCAGACGATACACATTAGAAGGTAGAAATACTCACCCATGTACTGGATCAACAACTATAGCTCTAGGTCGTCTCATCTGAGATTTTAATAAAGTACATCTATTAGTTCCGTTTAATTCTGCTACATTCAGTGAGGATTTTCTACCATCAACCCAATACAACTTCCTAAAATACAGAAAATATTCTTAAAGAGATTGTAAAGAAATGAAATGATATGAATGGAGTCCTACTTTTCTGCACCATGTGGGCTAATGAAGACAGGCAACATCATGCAGTGTTCAATGAGGAAAATTTTTGCCAGGACAGAGGCATTAGTCTGCTCTTTTTCAATTTCCAACTGTCGAGGGATCTTTAATGTGCAATGCCTGTAGCCCACGGGGCCTCGGTTTATTGTCCCATCTGAACAACTAGACACTTTTTCTATGTCAGGCCCTCTTACCTACCTCACTGACAAGGGGAAACTGGGTTGAAAAATCTGAAAGTTCTATCTCTCTGGGATTGAACCCTGGACCTTCAGGTTAGCAAGCAAGCATCTAACTCACTGACAGGGGGAAACTGGGTTGAAAAATCTGAAGGTATTATCTCGACCTATGCTGGGATTGAACCTCACATGGATGACAGAAGCATTTCTTTTCAAAAAAAAAATTGTAAGCCTACCTTCCAATCCAGTCGACCGATAATCCCTCGGCACTGGGAACGTTATGTTGAATAATGACTTCCTGTCCGGTACCATTTAGATAAATACGGTAAATCTTATGAGCCTTGACATCCGTAAAATACAAACGATCTTCTTTAACGTCAAAATCTAGAGCAACCACATTGTCAAACCCTTGGGCGACTCTTCTGTAGTTCTGACCGTCTGTTGATAGTTCTCTAACATAGTAACGATTAGCGAATACTAGCCACGGTTTAATATCTGAAACATGGTATAAATGCATTAAAGGCCTTATTCTGGAAAACTTAACTGAAAGGGACAGATGCGCCATTTTCAAGGGGGTTTGATTTGAGTCTTGAATATCAAGTCTTCAGAAATACTAGAAATGTACGAAAATCACAAAATTCCTTTAAAAATATCTCAAACTAGAAATTTCACTTTCTATTTCTATAGATGTCTTTTCTATATATCAGAGTGTCTCAAGAAAAGACGAGTCGTCATTTTAACATTCAAACACGGATAATTCTGGACACATAAAGATAAGAAAGCAAACATCTAATTCAACTTATCACCATGGCAACAAGGGAGACAACCAAACAAACGATACTTAGTGTCCATCTTATATGAAATACCGTCTGCTTGCAGAATCACCATGGCAACAGTGGGAAACAGAATAAATGGCATTGTACTCAAGACCTCCTATAGCAACCAAATCCCCATGGAAACCGATTTGAAAAAATGCAAAACTTACTGTCTATTTTTTTTACAAGAAATGCCGCCTGCTACAATTTTATCTCCATGGCAACATAATTTATGCAAAACCAAACAATATTTACTTAGGCAACATGGAGATACAGTACAGCTAGCAGAGTAACCATGGCAACAAGGGAGAGAAATAAAAAATCCAATACTTACTGTCTATCTTCTTGCAAGAAATACCGTCTGCTTGTCGTTGGTAACCTTCTGTACATTTACATTTGTAACTTCCTTCCGTATTCTCGCAGATCTGACTACAAGCCCCTGGCACGTCTGTACATTCGTTGATATCTTGACACGCCTTTCTGTCCGACATCAATCGATAGCCTGTGTGACATTCACAGTGAAAGCTCGTTAATGTATCGACGCATTCGTGTTCACATTGGTTAATCTCCGTCTTTTCACATTCGTCAATATCTACGAACAAAAAATAGATCGTAAGTAACATTTGGATAAAGAGTTAAGAAAATTACATGATGAAAGACTTTTTATGTGTACAGCCTGTAGCACACGGAGCCTTGGTTTATTGTCCCATCTGAACAACTGGACACTTTTTCCGACCAGCATCACTGACAGGGGGAAACCGGGTTGAAATATCTCGACCTATGCTAGGATTGAACCCTGGACCTTCAGGTCAGCAAGAAAGCATCTAACTCACTGAGCCACCACCGCTCCCGTTGACAGAAGTATAGAGTTGACCCAATGCAATCTTTCGTAACCACCAACCGGGGAAGGATTCTACAACAGCGTTAAATTACAAACTTACGGCAATGTTTTTCATCAGATTCGTCCGAACAATCAGGGTTTTTGTTGCAGACGACATTATAAGATACACAATCTCCACTGTCACAACGAAACTCATTTCCGGCACACGTTGGTTCTGGTGTTACTAAAAATAGAAACCAAATTCTTAGTCTAATCAAAATTAGATCCAACTTTCGTTTCATTTTTTATTATCTTTTATTTTTAATATAGCCACTTCAGTTAGGGTCTAACGACAGCCCTCTTGAACGTTCGTCAAATTGACCTTTTGACCTTCCCCTGCTTTAACCAATCAAATTTACGCTTTCTCCAGTGTTGGCGTTTTGTGATGAGATCAAATGGTGTATTTTCAGGAGGAATAGACTAGTTTATCAAACCCATTGAAAGTAAAAATAGAAAACACGCCTTTTCATTTTTTTTCGAATTGACTCACTTAAATTTGATTGGTTAAAGCCACAACAGTTGTCCCCCCATAGAGTCAGTCTGTCCGCTTATTTGTACCCCCAGTCTCAGGAGGCTCCATGAGAGGCTTGTGACTATGACACCTCCACAGAGTTGCCACAATTCCAATTCAGCCTCGACAGTTGTCCCCCCATAGAGTCAGTCTGCCCAATATTTGTATCCCCAGTCTAGAGAGTCTGTCAGTCTGTGCCCTATTTGTATCCCCAGTCTAGAGAGTCTGTCAGTCTGAGCCCTATTTGTATCCCTAGTCTAGAGAGTGTCAGTCTGTGCCCTATTTGTATCCCCTAGTCTAGAGAGTCTGTCAGTCTGCGCTCTATTTGTACCCCTAGTCTAGAGAAGCTGTCAGTCTGAGCCCTATTTGTACCCCTAGTCTCGGGAGGCTGTCAATCTGTGCCCTATTGTACCCCTAGTCTAGAGAAGCTGTCAGTCTGAGCCTTATTTGTATCCCCAG
>NW_008711088.1:271237-277634 GCF_000327385.1 Lottia gigantea | reverse complement strand
TATCACAGCTAAACTGTCCTGAACTACAGCTAGCATAATCTATAAATATATATTTTCTTATATCAAGGGCTGTAACTCAAGGAATATTTGTCAAATTATACTCTAATTCGAACCAAGATCTTGTGGATATAATCCTACACACGGAAATTTTATATATTCTGACAAACAGTGTCCTGAACTACAGTTAGCATAATCTATAATATGTATATTCTCTGTAATCAAGGGCTGTAACTCAGGGAATATTTGTCAAATTATACACTAATTCTAACCAAGATCTTGTGGTTATAATCCTACACACGGAAATTTTTTAAATTCTGACAAAAACTGTCCTGTACTCAAATCAAGATAAGTTTCAAAGAATATTTGACCAATCAGATGACTGGAACACTAAAGAATAATTCCTGTGGTCAGATTTGTCCTAATAAAACCTAAATAACAGAAAAGAGCAGAAAGCGAAAGTAGAAATAACTTACCACATTGATCTGGTTCATCTGAGTTATCACCACAATCGTTATCTAAATCACAATAAAATCTCAACGATATACAAATACCGTTTGTACATTGAAACTGGTTCGGTTGACAGGATCGTACAGGACACGACTGCATTTCATCTTCACCCCCTATACAGTTCCTCACCCCGTCACAAACACGACGTCTATCTATACACGGGTAGGAACCTGCCTGTTTGTTAGATTCACAGGTGAAGGTGTCTGGTTGGCACGTTCTCTCAGCTGAAAAAATTCAAAATTTGAAAAAAAGATAAATGACAAAATTCAAGTTAAAATTTAGTCAGATAAACACTTCTCAGATGAAAACATAAAATCAAAATTAACATTATTGGACAAATTCAAGTTAAAATTTAGTCAGATAAACACTTCTCAGATGAAAAAATAAAATTAAAATTAACATAACTGAAGTTAAAAGTTTTACAGTATATTTCAGAAAGTTTATTTTAGACCAATTTTAATGAGATATGGTTTTCTTCACATTTACTCAACCAGCTAAATTTGGGAATTTAACTTTCAAACTTAATGAAGTGTGGAATGACATCCCTTCCATTTTCCATGTTGGACTTTTACGTAAAAATGAAATGAAATGAATGGAGTTTTACATCCTACTGTTCTGCACCATGTGGGCTAATGAAGACCGACAACACCATGCAGTGTGCAATGAGGGAAATTTAGACAGGACAGCTGCATTAGCCTTCTCTTTTTCAATATCAGTTGTCAATAAACAAAATGAGTTTTACTCATTGGACAGGCAAACACCAAGCAGTGTACAATGAGGGAAATTTTTAAAAACGTACCACAATTGAGGGTGTCGGCTTCATCAGAGTTATCACCACAATCGTCGGTACCGTCACAAACCCAGCGTGACGAAATACATTTACCACTATCACAGGTAAACTGGTTACCAAAACATGTTCGATTGTTAAACGCTACAATCAGAAACCAAGGTTAATCTGAATATTCAAATCATTTCAAAGTTTTACAGGAATTGCAGGAAATACGGACGTCTGATTGAAAATTAGAATGATGTAAATTGATGCTATCAGTGTCCCTGATACACATAAAAAATTTAGAAAACCTCTTTACAATCTGAAAATTAGAATGGTGTAAATTGATGCTATCAGTGTCCCTGATACACATAAAAAGTTTTGAAAACCTCTTGACAATCTCTTTAAGAATATAAGAAATTAAAAAACGTACAGCAGTATTCTGATTCATCCTCGTTAGAACCACAATCGTTTTCTCCATCACAATGCCAAGCTCCAGGAATACATTTATGTGTTTCAGTACAGTAGAAATCACCTGAAATAAATACCATTACACCATTACACCAAGCAGATGGCATCAAGATTCTAACACCCTAACATACTGAGCTACGGTCCATCCTCAAATATCATGTGTGACCGCTTGAAACCTCAACCTCAAGTCATTTTGACTTTTTGGTACCCTAGTAAAGTAAAACCTTGTATTCTTAGCTTGATTGTAAATAACCCAAAAAACACTAATTAAATAACACGTATAAAAACAGTCATATTTAAAACCTCGTAAAATATATTATTATACGAGGTTCAATGTCCCTTTTCCACGGCCTTTCAGGGCCTCGGTTACACAAAAGTTGACCTTACCTGCAGCACACGTGACCTGATTACAGAAGAGAGGATTTTCATCGTAATTATCTCCGCAGTCGTCGTCTCCATCACACATATACCGTCTTACAATACAGATATTGGTGTTAGGACATTTCACTTGATTGGAGGGACAAACTCGCGGAGCTGAAATAGAAAGATAGATTGTCAGGCAAGATAATATACGCCCACTGGCAGCTTTGATTTTAAATAAAAATATTTAGCAGTACAGTAACAATTACCAGTATGAAATATTCAACCTTCAGTCATACACTTCTTTTGAACTCTTTAGGGTGATACTGAATAACATTGAGTATGAGTTATTGCCCTTGTTCTTGAAATATTCAACCTTCAGTCATACACTTCTTTTGAACTCTTTGAATTCAAGATAAATGATAACTTGTCAGGCAAGGTAATATACACCCACTGACAGAACAAGGGCAATAACTCATACTAAACATTTTTGATTTTTTTGATTTTTATATAAGGACATAATGATATGATTAAGAATACATGATAATTCATTAGAAACACCAATTAATCAAATAGTTTGCTTAATTTGACACTAAAATATAAGGAAACCCATCTTTAATTATATGCAATAAGAACATAATGATATGATTAAGAATACATGATAATTCATTAGAAACACCAATTAATCAAATAGTTTGCTTAATTTGACTCTAAAAAATAAGGAAACCCATCTTTAATTATATGCAATAAGAACATAATGATATGATTAAGAATACATGATAATTCATTAGAAACTTGACTCTAAAAAATAAGGAAACCCATCTTTAAAAAGATTACGTACGACAATTCATTTCATCTGTTTTGTTTCCGTCTCGACAATTATCAACCCCGTCACAAACTTGACCTTTATCAATACAGCGGAAATTTAAACAGCTAAATTGGTCTGGACCACACGTAGGGTAGGCTAAAATATAACATTTATAATTGATATATTTCCTCATGTGAAAAGTTATTCAGCTGCTACCAATGTTTCACCAATATGTTTTTGTTGCAGACGGGTAACGCCATGCAGTGTACAATGAGGGAAATTTTGTCAGGACAGCAGCATTAGCCTGCTCTTTTTCGATTTCCAACTGTCAAGGGATCTTTAACACACAAATATAACGTATATACAGAATAAATTAATTACTTACGACAATCAAATTCATCAGAATTATCACGACAGTCATCATCGAAATCACAACGATATCTGAGAGGAATACAGCGGCCATTATTACAACGAAAATGTGTCGGATCACAAGTGTGAAGAGCTGAAATAATCAAAATCACATTTATTGAAGAAAGTAAAGAAAATCAACTAAAAAAAACCGATCAATTTTTAAAAAAATTCGATCAGAGCTGTAATGGAAAAATTAACCCTTAGAAAGATGTCAAAATGGCGAATCAAAAGTAATTTAGCAGAAGGGTTTCATTGGTTTAAAACCAGTCATTAAACACAGACGGAACTAAGCAGAACTGAGATGCACCGGCAACTCTGTTTCTCAGTAATCGAGTTCCTCAAGCACTACTCATCAGGAGTCCAGCGATTTAATCAAGATTCTGAAGGACTTTTTAGCATCACTGACAGGGGGAAACTGTCAGCCCCTCCAACCTGAATCACTGACAGGTGGAAACTGTCAGCCCCTCCAACCTGAATCACTAACAGGTGGAAACTGTCAGCCCCTCCAACCTCAATCACTGACAGGTGGAAACTGTCAGCCCCTCCAACCTGAATCACTGACAGGGGGAAACTGTCAGCCTCTACAACCTGAATCACTAACAGGTGGAAACTGTCAGCCCCTCCAACCTGAATCACTAACAGGTGGAAACTGTCAGCCCCTCCAACCTGAATCACTGACATGTGGAAACTGTCAGCCCCTCCAACCTCAATCACTGACAGGTGGAAACTGTCAGCCCCTCCAACCTGAATCACTAACAGGGGGAAACTGTCAGCCCCTCCAACCTGAATCACTAACAGGGGGAAACTGTCAGCCCCTCCAACCTGAATCACTGACAGGTGGAAACTGTCAGCCCCTCCAACCTGAATCACTGACAGGTGGAAACTGTCAGCCCCTCCAACCTGAATCACTGACAGGTGGAAACTGTCAGCCCCTCCAACCTGAATCACTGACAGGGGGAAACTGTCAGCCCCTCCAACCTGAATCACTGACAGGGGGAAACTGTCAGCCCCTCCAACCTGAATCACTGACAGGGGGAAACTGTCAGCCCCTCCAACCAGGGTAAAAATAATAATTTTACATACCACAGTGATTGGGGTTCTCATCACTATTATCTCTACAGTCATCATCCATGTCACAGACCCATCTCTGAATCAAACAGCGGCCATTTTCACATACAAACTGCGTTGACGTACAATTATGGTTCTCTGGTATACACATTTTTCCGTCCTTACCCAGAACTAATCCACTTCCCTCTTGACATGAACATTCTGGTTCTCCTTTCGGCGACGGATGACATCCATGACTACAACCCCCGTTAAATTTAGCACATGGATTATCATCACCTGAAAAAATAAAAGATAGCTTGCCAGGCAAGGAAATATACGCCCACTGTCAGCTTTGATTTTATATAAAAATATTTAGCAGTACAGTAACAATTACCAGTATGAAATATTCAACCTTCAGTCATACACTTCTTTTAAACTTTTTAGGGCGATACTGATCAATATTACCAAGTTTTGTCAAAATCTGTCAAGAATTGGGCCTTCAGGCTAAAACAGGCTTTACAGGCTAAAACCTGAGCGCGTTTTTTAAGAACAAGGGCAATAACTCATACTAAATATTTTTTGATTTATTTGATTTTCAATAGGGTTCACCCTTGGGTCATTACGAACACTCATACTAAGTTTTGTCAAAATCTGTCAATATTTAAACCTTCTAGAGTGTTTACGAGCATTTCAAGAACAAGGGCAATAACTCAAACTAAATATTTTTTGATTTTTTTGATTTTCAATAGGGTTCATCCCTGGGTGATAGCAAACATTCATGTAGTACACTTTTTTAGGATCGAAGGCAGATCATTGCTATTACTACCAATACGCAAACTGCGAATAAATACTGATGCAAAAATGTAGCAAAATCAATCAGTTGCGATAACGCAGACACCAAAATATCGTACGTACATTTCTGTCTGTCTGGAGAGAAAACAACTATTCCCATTGGTCGAGCTGAAATACCCTGAATCAACATCTTCATATCCGAACCTGTATGTTTCTCCGCGCGGAAAACACCTCCTGTCAAAATAAATACGTCATTCATTAATTTGATTGGCTAAAGCAGGGCAAGGTCAAAAGGTTAATTTGACAAACGTTCAAGAGGGCTGTCGTTAGACCCTAACTGAAGTGGCTATATTGAAAATAAGCTAATAAAAAACAAAAGGTTGATTTGATGAATGTTCAAGAGGGCTGTCGTTAGACCCTAACTGAAGTGGCTACATAAAAAATAAAAGCTAATAAAAAACGGAACGAAACTTTGGTCTAATTTTAATAAGATTAACTGAAGTCTATATTAAAAATGAAAGCTCATAAAAAAGGGAACAAAAGTTCGTAAATCAAAAAGAATACTTACTGAGCGTCCAATCCGTCCAAAAGATGTACTGTTTATAAATCGTCAAGGAGAAGGGATGTACAGTTGTCTGTATTATTATCTCTCTGTACATTCCATGTATATTAGATCTCTCTATACGATCTCTATAAAACATATCAAGATGTACTGTTTATATCAAGATGTACTGTTTATATCAAGATGTACTGTTTATATCAAGATGTACTGTTTATATCAAGATGTACTGTTTATATCAAGATATACTGTTTATATCAAGATGTACTGTTTATATACTGTTTATATCAAGATATACTGTTTATATCAAGATGTACTGTTTATATCAAGATGTACTGTTTATATCAAGATGTACTGTTTATATCAAGATGTACTGTTTATATAAGATGTACTGTTTATATCAAAATATACTGTTTATATCAAGATGTACTGTTTATATCAAGATGTACTGTTTATATCAAGATGTACTGTTTATATCAAGATATACTGTTTGTATCAAGATGTACTGTTTATATCAAGATGTACTGTTTATATCAAGATGTACTGTTTATATCAAGATATACTGTTTATATCAAGATGTACTGTTTATAAAATGATGTACTGTTTATATCAAGATGTACTGTTTATATCAAGATGTACTGTTTATATCAAGATATACTGGTTATATCACGAT
>NW_008711088.1:251948-270352 GCF_000327385.1 Lottia gigantea | reverse complement strand
ATAAAAATATTTAGCAGTACAGTAACAATTTACCAGTATGAAATATCAAACCTTCAGTCATACACTTCTTTTGAACTCTTTAGGGCGATACTGAATAATATTACCAAGTTTTGTCAAAATCTGTCAAGAATTGGGCCTTCTAGAATGTTTACAGGCTAAAACTTGAACTTATTTTTTTAAGAACAAGGGCAATAACTCACACTAAATATTNTTCGATTTTTCTGATTTTCAATAGGGTTCATCCTTGGGTAATTACAAACACTCACACCAAGTTTCGTTGAAATCCGTCAAGATTTGTGCCTTTTGAAGGGTTTACAAGCTAAAAATTGAACGCGTTTTCAAGAACAAGGTAGACAAGAACCTCATGAACCTAAGTCATTATCCTGGTCAAATTTACCTGTTTATTTCTATATGTAAGTATAAAAATGGACACACATACCCACTGCAGGGATCAACAGCTACAGCTCTCGGACTGTTCACAACGGCCAGCTCAATCTTATTACTCTTATCTATTCCCATACTGTAGATTCTCTTCTTAAACAGATCAGCCCAATACAGTCTTTTACTGACCCAATCAAACGCCATTCCTTCTACTGACGTTATATCATGATTAGATAGGGTACCTTAAATAACAAAATAAAACTCTTTCAAAATTCACTTTTTATTTACTGAAGATTTACAACAGAACCTGAAACATGTTGTTACTCAGAGTTTCACACTATGTGATCTTCAGACAACTAAAACAGAACCTGAAACATGTTGTTATTCAGAGTTTCACACTATGTGATCTTCAGACAACTAAAACAGAACCTGAAACATGTTGTTACTCAAAGTTTCACACTGTGTGATCTTCAGACAACTAAAACAGAACCTGAAACATGTTGTTACTCAGAGTTTCACACTATGTGATCTTCTGACAACTAAAACAGAACCTGAAACATGTTGTTACTCAAAGTTTCACACTGTGTGATCTTTGGGAAACTAAATTTATATAATAAATTATTAGTCATAATGGAATTGCAAGAACCACAGACATCTTAGGGAATATTTGAATGGTGCAAACAGAATCCAAAAACGGCCCTGATACACATAGAAAACTTTCAAAACCCCTTTTAAGGAAGTCAGTTAGTGAACGAAAAATCTTACTGTTAATATCGTTATCCAAAATGTCTTCAACTTTCACCGATCCTTTCTTAACTTGACTGATTTTCTTTCCACCAACTTGACTAAAATATATATATTGTGTCTTGGCGTCAAAGTCTACAGCTACGGCACCTCGCAGGCCAGTGATAGGTGGAATTGGTGCCGCCATATTTTTCAGATCTAAACTGATACCACGGATTTCGTTTTCTGCGGCATAGATTAGAAAATCACTAGGAGCTGAAAAAAAAAAAAATAAAATAGGTTTCCATAGTTACAATTTCTCTGTCCATACTTAGTATTAGAAGTAGAGGGCCAACACTGAGCCGACTCTAGAAAGCACTGGCACAGGCATCAGAATTTTTCTTATCTTGAGGAGGATAAGGGTTAGGTATTAGGGGGTTAGAGCCAACACTGTGACCATCTCTCAAAAGCACTGGCACAGGCACAATTTTTCTTCCATTGAGGAGGATTCAAACCCATTGCACTTAACTTTGAGCTCACTTGTCAGATTGATTCAAGTCCAATACCCTCCTCCCCCTTTTGATAAAATTAACTTACCTGTACAAGATTTGCCGTCTGTATCGAGTTTTCCTGAAGCACAGACACAAGTCGGATCGTCTTTATTTGGTAGAGCGAAACAGAGCTGATCACATCCGCCATTGTTGTTAATACACGGACTTTCACCTGATATCAAATATAGAAGACGATAAAACAAGCGGAGACAATTATCAAACTTGTTAGATATTATAAATCCTGTCAGCCACACGTTAACCATGTAGTGGAAGCACGGCAACCATGAGATTTTACTCAAGATTCGTTCGTGTGCTGTCACCATTAACTAAAGTCTTTGACAAAATGGCCACTGATCACATTCGAGTGATTTCGTGAAATGTTTTGTTTTGAGATGTATTCATACGCCATATTGTCACGTGACAAACAACAGTTATCGAAAAATAAACGCAAAACAAAATTTTTTTGACATTTGCCCAATAGGTTTCCCAGGCGATATTGACTGTCAGCCATTTTGAAATCATTGTTGATAGACCATTTTCTAAAACTGTACAAACCCTACCCTAAACGACAATGTCACAATATCGGTGTGGAATATTTTCAAGGTTTTCTATGAAATTAACGTACCTTTTGGTTGAATTGAATCGTCGAATATTTTGACATCTCGAAGTTCTGGAAGATCACTCTTGACGACGATAATAGAATCATTGGATCTCTTTGTCTTTCTACCTTTAAATATCTACAATAAATATTATATTTCTTATTTCTGATTGGCTAAAAAGTGGGCAGTGTGCAATGAGGGAAATTTTGAGACATCTGGTCTGGTAGGTCGAATTTGTACTTCTGCACCTGATTGGGCTAATGAAGACAGGCAATGCCATGCAGTGTACAATGAGGGAAATTTTGAGGCATCACTGGGTTCTGGTAGGTCAAATTTCTACGACTGCACCTGATTGGGCTAATGAAGACAGGCAATGCCATGCAGTGTGTAATGAGGGAAATTTTGCCAGGACAGCAGCATTAGCCTGCTCCTTTTCAATTTCCAACTGTCGAGAGCCATTATCACAAAGGGCCTTGGTTTATTGCCCAACGACTAGACGCTTTTTACATTTCCACAAAAATTTCTCACATACCTTTTTCAGATTTCTATCCACCCAATAGATCCAATCTCCGTAAACGGCCACGCCAAACGGATTTGGTAAATTAATTTTGATGTACTGTCTGTTTTCTCCATTATAGCTGATCGATTGTAACGCATCCACGACAGAATCTACCCAATAAACATCATGAGTTATAATATCAACGGCTATATCTCGCGGAAAACTTATACCATTTGATACTAACGTTGTTCTGTTACTTCCGTCTAGATTCGCTCTCTCGATCTTCGGATGTTGACCGTAGTCTGCCCAATATATATATCTGAAACAAAATTGTCCAAACTCGATCCAAAAAATAGAAAACAATTCCATCAAAATCCATGAAAATTGGTGGGATTGAAAAGGAACAATAAAAAAGAACAGCGAAGAAAGATTTTCAAACGCTGACCGAAATAAAACCCCCACAACCACCGTTTGTTTCAACCTAGCAAATGATGTCATGTAACTCTCTAACACTCTAACCAATTACGCTACAGCTACTCTCTTTGAAGGAGTCCACTACTATACAACTTTTACTCTCGATTTTGCCATACTTTGGACGAGATTTAGATTAAAAACACCTGATGGTACTTCTCTTTGGAGCAGTCGACTACTTTGCAATTATTGCTTGGATGTATAGATATTTTTTGCTATTTTTTATACAAAAGAAACATAAACCTTTTGATAGGATCAACAGCAATCGAACGAGGTCGGCCTTGTGGTTCACGTATTATAACTCTACGATAACTTCCGTCCAATCGACACGCCTCGATAAACGTTTCAATGGTGAATGCATTGGTAAAATATAGATTTCCTAAAAATAGATTTAGAGAAGATGAAATACACTTATCTGATTGGATAATAAATGTTTGTTTTAAAGTGATTGACCAATCAAATGAATGGAATCATCTTAACATATGAAATACAGTAATCTGATTGGATGATAAAACTGAATTTAAGATAGCTTGCCAGGCAAGGTAATATACACCTACTGGCAGCTTTGAATTTGAATAAAAATATTTAGCAGTACAGTAACAATTACCAGTATGAAATATTCAACCTTCAGTCATACACTTCTTTTGAACTCTTTAGGGCGATACTGAATAATATTACCAAGTTTCATCAAAATCCGTCAAGAATTGTGCCTTGTAGAATGTTTACAGTGTTTTCAAGAACAAGGGCAATAACTCATACTAAATATTTTTTGATTCTTCTGATTTTCAATAGAGTTCATCCTTGGGTGATTACGAACACTTATACTAAGTTTTGTCAAAATCCATCAAGAATTGTGCCTTCTGGAGTGTTTACGAGCAATTGTGGACGGACCGACGGATGGATGGACGGACATGGGTGTCGGCAATATACGCCCCCCCCATTTCATGTGGGCGTATTAAAACTGACAACGCCATGCAGTGTGCAATGAGGGAAATTTTACCAGGACAGCAACTGTGGAGAAATCTTGAAAACTGGACTAGAAAACCTTTGGTGAAAAAGATTTCCAAATCAGTTTACGTACCCCACCATCAAAATAATTTCTACTTACCTGCTAACCAATCAATAGCGATGCCTTGAATTCCGTTCGTTCCTACTCCAGATTTAATTACAACTTGAAATTCTGAGCCGTCTGCTTTGATACGATTCAACGTACTGGCGGCTTTGTTGATCTTGTCCCCTGGATTCAAATCCGTCCAATAAATATATCCAAATTTCATTATGACTTCTATTTTACTGATTGCTCTACCTGAAATACCAAGCATATCACTTTTTAGAATTGAAATTTGGCATGGGGTTTAACTACAATTCAATCAAAATGTTGTCAATATACATAAGCTTAGTAACTTCTCTTTTACTGATTGCTCTACCTGAAATACCAAAGCATACTACTTTTTAGAATTGAAATCTGGCACGAGGTTTACCTACAATGTAATCAAAAGATAATTAATTAATATGTCCATAGAAATTTGGCAAGTGGTTTTACTGCAATTCAATCAAAATGTAAATCAAGGAAAAAAAAATTGAAAAAAACGAAGGAAATTAAAAAATCTAAGATGTCATATGAAGTTCGTTAAAAATCAACGAAAAAAATTACAGACCATTTCCACCAATTTTGAACGATATTACACCATTTCCAAGTTGGCTTTTAAATTTATTACTAACAGTAGGAAAACCGAGTAAAACAAATTACAAATTTAGAATTAATGACAGAAATTACAGACCTTCTCCACCAACTGGTACCATAGCTTCTTGAGGATTCTGTTCACTCAGTCCAAACCCTCGTAACTTTTTATACTGTGATATCAACAGGAACGAATTCGATTCTGAAAAAATGGATGGGTGGAGTTTTACGTCCTACTTTTCTGCAGAATACAATTCTCAAATAGAATCATGTTGTCTAAATTAAATTAGACCAAACTTTCCTTACGTTTTTTTATTAGCTTTTATTTTTAATATAGCCACTTCAGTTAGGGTTAGGTTTGATAACCACCGCGTAACAAAATGCCTGGGCTGTAGAGGGTAGAAATTTTATTTGTTAAAGCAGACTGCCAGGACAGTGGCATTAGCCTGTTTTTTTTCAATTTCCAACTGTCGAGGGATTTGTAGTCTGTAGAACACGGGGCCTCGGTTTATTGTCCCATCCGAATGACTAAACACTTTTTCCATGTCAGCCTGTCTTACCTACATCACTGACAGGGGGAAACCAGGTTGAAAAATCTGAACCCTGGACCTTCAGGTTAGCGAGCACGTTACTCAGCGTTCAAAGGGTTTAAGAAATTTAATGGTAATTATGTTTACCTTGGCAATCACCGTTGGATTGTAAAACAAATCCGATACCACAGTCGCATTTCTTCTGTTTGTTCACACCAATTGGTAAACATAACTGTGAACATCCTCCGTAATTATCTGAACACCCATTGCTTCCACTATCTACAAAAAAGCATATAAAAACAACAGTGTTAATGAGATTGTAAAGAGGTTTTCTAAATTTTTCATGTGTATCAGAGACACTGATAGCATCAATTTACATCATTCTAATTTTCAATCAGACGTCTGTGGTTCTTGTTAAAGAGATTGTAAAGAGGTTTTCTATATTTTTTATGTGTATCAGAGACACTGATAGCATCAATTTACATCATTCTAATTTTCAATCAGACGTCTGTGGTTCTTGTTAAAGAGATTGTAAAGAGGTTTTCTAAATTTTTCATGTGTATCAGGAGACTGCAATTTTGGGAAATTATTTTTGACTTGAGATGTGCTCAAGACAGGCAACACTATGCAGTGTGAAATGAGGGAAATTTTAACAAAGATAACTTACCATGCCTGTCATAATATATTTTCAGTGACTGTAATTTTGGAAGATTATTTTTGACCTGCGTTGGATGTGTCAAATTTGAAAAGTTGGCCTCATAGATGGCCTCGTAATCAGAATCAGTATAATACAAACGATTCTTGTAAACCGTTAAACCGCCTGGTGACTTAGGTTCGGAATCAGTCTCTTGAAAAAGAAACAACGAAATGAAATGAAATGGAGTTTTACATCCTACCGTTCTGAACCTAATTGGGCTAATGAAGACAGGCAACACCATGCAGTGTGCAATGAGGGAAATTTTGTAAGGACAGCATCGTGAGCCTACTCTTTTTTGATTTCCAACTGTCGAGGGATCTTCACTATGTACAGCCTGTAGCACACAGGACCTCGGTTTATTGTCCACCCGAACGACTAGACACTTTTTCCATGTCAGCCCCTCTTACCTACATCACTGACAGGGGGAAACTGGGTTTAAAAATCTGAAGGTATTATCTTGACCTATGCTGGGATTGAACCCTGGACCTTCAGGTTAACGAACAAGTGTCTAACATCACCGAGCCACCATGGCCCCGAGGTCAATGAGCAAGCAACTAAACTTACGTCTTGATGGAAAGAATCGGACCAATATAAAGCCTGGTTATTGATGTCTATAGTAAGATATTGTGGTACTCTAATATCAGTTGATACCAAAACTTTAGACTTGGTTCCGTCCATATTCATTACGCCTATTTTAGCAGGGACGCCATTACCTCCTTTATCAGACCAATATAGTTTCCTGAAAATATAAAAAATATCATAAACATATCGAAAGAAATTGATTGGTTAAAGCAGAGGTCATCAGGTAAGGTCAAAAGGTTATTGGGATAATTCATATTCGTCAAATTAACCTTTTGACCTTACCTGATAAAAACCATGTCACAAAATACTATACTCGGGGCCGTGGTAAATACAAGTGAGAAAAAATTACGTATTCATAGTTAAATATTGTCCAATCAAAATTGGCCCTACTGTATTGGTAACAAATTTCAGCCAATCAAAACAAATCACGTAAACAAAACGAAAGTAGGGTGTCATTAAATGTTTTGATGAATATGTACGGTACAGAATTGAGTAAGATTTTCGTTAAAGAATTGAAGCTAAGAGAAAATCAAACCTTACTTTGTAATATTTACTTGGAAAGAATGTGTTCTTATCTCTTCAAACAGGCAGTGGCAAAGCGATGTTGTGTTTTGTTTACATGACCTCATTTCTGTTCTACTGATCTGATTGGTCAGATTTAAATAGCACCAATCTCATTTCCACGCCCCCAAAATGAAGTGTAGTGGGTTTAGTTTAATACGGGTTAATAAGACCCTATCAAAACCTGTATCTGGGATACGATACACGCAAATATACGGTACGTACCCTTGAACTGGATCTAAACAAATAGATAACGGAGCAGCTACATCAGTCTCTTTCCCATTATTACTGATTAATATTTTACGATAGTGTTTCTCCCCCGTCATCTTCATAACTTCTATCGTGCTCATATCTTCATTGGCCCAATATAAATTATTAGAGAGCCAATCAATAGCCAGGGCATTAGGCTGACCAATGACGGCCGTCGGGACAAATTCTGACGCGTTTTGACCATTGATTTGAATTCTTCTCAAACTACCCTGTAAAAAATAATATTCATAATTCAGGGGAATCATTCTTGAAAAATAAACTTAATATGTTTTCCAGTCATCTGATTGGTCAATTATTAATATTAAAGTTTAATTATCCAATCAGATTACTGTATTTCTTAACTTAAGATGATTTTAGTATTCCAGTCATCTGATTGGCCAATCAATGAAATTGATCTTAAATTCAGTTTTATTATCCAATCAGATTATTGTATTTCTTAACTTAAGATGATTTTAGTATTCCAGTTATCTGATTGGTCAATCACTAAAATTGGTTTTAAATTTAGCTTTATTATCCAATCAGATAACTGTATTTCTTAAAAGGATAGATGAGCCATTTTTTTGACCAATCATACTTTAGTCTCAGAAATGGAATTTTTTAGCTAAGTTAATCAGTAATAGTGTTCACAGCTCACTGTCAAAATTTGAGCCTTCAAATCCATGTGTGTCCAGAATTATCTACGTTTGAAAGTTAAAATAACGACTCGTCTTTTCTTGAGACTCTGTGATATATAGAAAAGACATCTATAGAAATAGTGAGTAAAATTCCTAGTTTGGGATATTTTTAAAGGAATTATGTGATTTTCATACATTTCTAGTATTTCTGAAGACTATTTACATATATTCAAGACTCAAATCAACCCCCCAAAATGGAGAACGCATCCATTTAAAACTACACAAAATGGAAATTCTACTTACGTTTTCCTTCTCGATATAGTATATAAAACCTTCGCGACTGTCGTAGTCGAAATCTAAACCATCAACAAGGGAAGTAACTGGTATCATACTTGGTTTACCCTTGCTATCAGGTTTTATACCTGATATCATTCTAGGCTGCATGTATAACAATACAACTTCACTAGCTGAAAAAAATAATTAAAATCCTTTGTCAGTTTCCTTTAAATCCTTAAAGAGATTTTCTAAACACTGACAGCATCAATTTACATCATTCTAATTTTCAATCAGATGTCTGTGGTTCTTGTTAAAGAGATTGTAAAGAGGTTTTCTATATTTTGTATGTGTATCAGGGACCCTGATAGCATCAATTTACATCATTCTAATTTTCAATCAGACGTCTGTGGTTCTTGTTAAAGAGATTGTAAAGAGGTTTTCTAAATTTTTTATGTGTATCAGGGACACTGATAGCATCAATTTACATCATTCTAATTTTCAATCAGACGTCTGTGGTTCTTGTTAAAGAGATTGTAAAGAGGTTTTCTAAATTTTTTTATGTGTATCAGGGACACTGATAGCATCAATTTACACCATTCTAATTTTCAATCAGATGTCTGTGGTTCTTGTTAAAGAGATTGTAAAGAAGTTTTCTATATTTTTTATGTGTATCAGAGACACTGATAACATCAATTTACATCATTCTAATTTTCAATCAGACGTCTGTGGTTCTTGTTAAAGAGATTGTAAAGAGGTTTTCTAAATTTTTTATGTGTATCAGAGACACTGATAGCATCAATTTACATCATTCTAATTTTCAATCAGATGTCTGTGGTTCTTGTTAAAGAGATTGTAAAGAGGTTTTCTATATTTTTTATGTGTATCAGGGACACTGATATCATCAATTTGAACCATTTCAGTCAAGTGTGACGAAAAAAATAGTAGGTGAAGACAGAATTCAATGGCGGAAAAGGAAATAGATGGGAAAATTTTGAATGTGACATATCCGCTTTCATCCCGTTCAATTAGGGTCAGATTTGAAACAGACTGACAGAACATATTAATATAATAATGTTACTTCACCTTGTTTACAAACATGACTGGTGGCATCCATCTTGAATCCAACTGGACACAAACATTTATAACCTAATTCTGATGTTGGTGATAGCAGACACAGATGACTGCATGGTTTCTTTTCACACGAGTTACTGCCTAAAATATATATATTAATTATTTATCAGGCAATGTTCAAAATAAATTATAAGTAATGGTCAATTTTAAGGGACAGGTTTCGCCATTTTCAGGGTTTGATTTGAGTGTTGAATATATGTAAATAGTCTTCAGAAATACTAGAAATGTACCAAATCACATAATTCCTTCAAAAATATCTCAAACTAGGAATTTTACTCACTATTTCTATAGATGTCTTTTCTATATATCACAGTGTCTCAAGAAAAGACAAGTTGTCATTTTAACTTTCAAACGTGAATAATTCTGAACACACATGGATTTGAAGGCTCAAATTTCGACAGTGAACTGTGAACACTATTACTGATTGACTTAGCTGAAAAAATTCCCGTTTCTGAGACTAAGGTACGATTAGATAACCGATAGAAAACCTATCTCTTTCAATGAAGAGTAAAGCTGACTTTGTTAAAGGGACAGATGTGCCATTTTTTTGACCAATCATACTTTAGTCTCAGAAACAGGAATATTTTAGCTAAGCTTATCAGTAATAGTGTTCACAGTTCACTGTCGAAATTTAAGCCTTCAAATTCAGGTGTGTTGAAATAAAATATCTATGGAGTCCTACATACCAATTGGTTGTCGTACCGAATGATAAGCAACGATTCCCAGGGGGCGGGCAATATTTGATGCCATCACCGTTCTCTCCGTACAGTTGAATTTATTACATCGCGATATTCGATTAGCGGCACGATCCGTCCAATAGATACGATCTTCAAATATCGTTAAGGCATGAGGATGTCTCAAAAACTGAAAGATATAAAAGTTATAATGATCTAACTCGATGATCCACCGTGGCTCCCCACTGACCAAGAAGCTAGATTGAAAAATCCGATGGTATTATCTCAACCTAAGCTGGGATTGAACCCTGGACCTTCAGGTTAGCGAGCAAGCTTCTAACTCACTAACAGGGGGAAACTGGGTTGAAAAATCTGAAGGTATTATCTCAACCTATGCTGGGATTGAACCCTGGACGTTCAGGTTAGCGAGCAAGCTTCTAACTCACTAACAGGGGGAAACTGGGTTGAAAAATCTGAAGGTATTATCTTGACCTATGCTGGGATTGAATCCTAGACCTTCAGGTTAGTGAGCAAGCATCTAACTCACTGACAGGGGGAAACCAGGGTTGAAAAATCTGAAGGTATTATCTCAACCTATGCTAGGATTGAACCCTGGACCTTCAGGTTAGTGAGCAAGCGTCCAACTCACTGACAAGGGGAAACTGGGTTGAAAAATCTGAAGGTATTTTCTCGACCTATGCTGGCCGTCTTCATTAGCCCACATGGTGCAGAAAAGTAGGACGTAAAACTCCATTCATTTCATTTCATTTCATTGACCTATGCCAAGATTGAACCCTGGACCTTCAGGTTAGTGAGGCATTCTGGGATAGGTAAAAAAAGAAGAAAAACTCACATGATCGTTGGAAAACATCCTGTGTCGTCCACTACCATCGTAATTGCAGTAATCTATAAAATCTAATCTGGCGTCTGCGAAATAGAGACGTTTGTTCGGATAATCCAGAGTTAAGGCATTCGGCCAGTAAATCTTGTCTGTTACTATGGCAACTCGACTGGAACCGTCCAATCCAACACGCTCTATTTTTGGATTCTGACCCCAATCTGACCAAAACAAATATCGTAACCTGTCAAAAAAAATGAAAAAAGATAAATTAGCCCCCTCAAATTAAAATTAGCCCTAACTTCAGTTTGTATTTTATTAGTTTTGTTTCGAAAGTTTTATTAGCTATTAGCTTTGTACGTAATCACTACAGTCAGGTCTAACACTGTCCTTCATTCTGTTAACCTTTGCTTGACCTCTGTTTTAACAAATCACCTGGCTGCCCTTTCCAGCGACGGGATAATGTGACGCGAGCAATAGGTGCATTCCGAGTGATTACAAACAACCATACCAAGTTTCGTCTAAATCCTTCAAGAATTGTGCCTTCTAGAGTGTTTACAGCGAATAGTTTTCAAGAACAAGGGCAATAACTCAAACTCATTATTTTTCGATTCTTCTGATTTTCAAAAGGGTTCATCCTTGGGTGATTACAAACACAAACATTTCATTTAAATCTGTCAAGAATTGTGCCTTCTAGAGTGTTTATGAGCAATTGTGGACGGACGGACCAATGGACGAACGGACTGACATAGGCGATTTCATGTGGGCGTATAAAAACAAGTTTAACATACCCGTCTCTGGGATCCACTTCAATACCTCTAGGATTAGTAATATTAGTACTAATCAGTACGACTCTTTCGTTACCGTCAATATCTGCTACCTCGACCGTCTCCATACGATAATCCGTCCAATAAATATTCCTAGCGATCCAATCAACAGCTATATCTTCTATAACATCTACACCAGTTGATATTATCTGAAACCAAACGAAATACAATGCAGTGTGCAATGAGGGAAATTTGCCAGGACAGTGGCATCAACTGCTATATCTTCTATAACATCTACACCAGTTGATATAATCTGAAACAAAACGAAATACAATGCAGTGTGCAATGAGGGAAATTTGCCAGGACAATGGCATCAACAGCTATATCTTCTATAACATCTACACCAGTTGATATAATCTGAAACAAAACAAAACGAAATACAATGCAGTGTGCAATGAGGGAAATTTTGCATGGTCCCTCTAAGCTAGACCATACCTGTGTAATATCTGTACCATTATACGTAGCCCTAAAAATCTACTTCAGGCCTGGGGATTGAAAATTTTAGTGCCCCACCCCACCAACTCCGACCCATCCCCTCCCCCGGTATATAAGCCAATTCTCCCTCTAAGCTAGCCCATACCTCTGTAATATCTGTGCCATTATACGTAGCCCTAAAAATCTACTTCAGGCCTGGGGATTGAAAATTTGAGTGCCCCACCCCACCAACTCCGACCATCCCCTCCCCCTGTATATAACCAATTCTCCCTCTAAGCTAGCCCATACCTCTGAAATATCTGTGCCATTATACGTAGCCCTAAAAATCTACTTCAGGCCTGGGGATTGAAAATATGAGTGCCCCACCCCACCAACTCTACCCATCCCCTCCCCCGGTATATAAGCCAATGCTCCCTCTAAGCTAGACCATACCTCTGTAATATCTGTGCCATTATACGTAGCCCTAAAAATCTACTTCAGGCCTGGGGATTGAAAATTTGAGTGCCCCACCCCACCAACTCTGACCATCTCCTTCCCCTGTATATAACCAATGCTCCCTCTAAGCTAGACCATACCTCCGTAATATCTGTACCATTATACGTAGCTCTGAAAATCTTCTTCAGGCCTGTATCAGAATAGTAAATATGTCCTGTGGCTACGTCTATATCAATAGCAGACAGCGATCTCTGGTTAACCAGTGGTAAAGACTTGTACATCCAGGCATCTAGACTAGATCGTATGATAGTCTTTCTTGTAGCAACTAATAGAAACACTTCAGACGTGTCTAAAATTCAAAATTAAAAAAAAAGGCATTTAAGGATTTCAAATTAAGTAACTGTTTTAAACCTACTTAGTCGTATGAAGACAAGTAACACCTTGCAGTGTGAAATGAGGGAAATTTTGCAAAGACATTTTACATCTTTTACATTACACAGCCTGTAGCACACAGGGACTCAGTTTATTGTCCCATCCGAACAACTAGACGCTTTTTCCATGTCAGTCTCTCTCACCTACATCACTGACAGGGGGAAACTGGGTTGAAAAATCTGAAGGTATTAGCTCGATATATGCTGGGATTGAACCCTGTAGAACACAGGGACTCAGTTTATTGTCCCATCCGAACAACTAGACGCTTTTTCTATGTCAGTCTCTCTTACCTACATAACTGACAAATCTGAAGTAATTATGTCGACCTATGCCAGGATTGAACCCTGGACCTTCAGGTTAGCGAGCAAGCATCTAACATCACTGACGGGGAAACTGGGTTGAAAAATCTGAAGGTATTATCTCGACCTGTGCTTGGATTGAACCCTGGACCTTCAGGTTAGCAAGCAAGCATCTAACATCACTGACGGGGAAACTGGGTTGAAAAATCTGAAGGTATTATCTCGACCTGTGCTTGGATTGAACCCTGGACCTTCAGGTTAGCAAGCAAGTGTCTAACTCACTGACAGGGGGAAACTGGGTTGAAAAATCTGAAGGTATTATCTCAACCTGTGCTTGGATTGAACCCTGGACCTTCAAGTTAGCAAGCAAGTGTCTAACTCACTGACAGGGGGAAACTGGGTTGAAAAATCTGAAGGTATTATCTCAACCTGTGCTTGGATTGAACCCTGGACCTTCAAGTTAGCAAGGAAGCGTCTAACTCACCGAGCCACTATGGCTCCAAGAAACCAAATAACTGGTCAATATCAAAACCTCCATCGAATTCACAAGCCAAACATGGACAGACAGACGGACAAATGGCAGACGGACAAAATCTATGTTATAACTTACTTCTGCTAGCTTGACATGTTTTTTTATCGGGTAATAAAGAATAACCTTCGTCACATTGACATTTATAAGACCCCTTCGTATTAATACACGTCTGGCTACAAATTCCTGGGGGGTCACATTCATTCTTATCTGAAATAGACAAAAAAGGGCATTCAAAAATGTTTTCTTTCGGACAGGAAATGCAAGAAAACTGCAGTCCTCAACTGATTGAGCTAATGAAGATGGGCATGGCCATGCACTGTGCAATGAGCGAAATTTTGCCAGGACAGCGGCATTATCCTACTCTTTTGCGATTGCCAACTGTCGCGGGATCTTTAACGTCTTCAGCCTGTAGTACATGGGGCCTTAGTCAATTGTCCCACCCTAACGACAATTATGCTATGGGTTCGAATCCTCCTGAGGGTAAGAAAAATTCTGATGCCTGTGCCAGTGCTTTTGAGAGTCGGCTCGGTGACGGCTTTCACCCCCTATACCCAATTTCTAATACATAATTAGCTCTGTTGGTAGCGAGTTGGAATGTCGTCTGCTAGGCAATTAGATACCGTGGGTTCGAATCCTTCTCAAAGTAAGAAAAATTCTGATGCCTGTGCCAGTCCGAGAGTCAGCCTGGTGTCTGCTCTCACCCCCTAATACCTAACCGCAATGGGAATAGGAAGGAAGCAGGTTTAACACAAATCTCAGATTATGAATAGGGATGAAGGATGAAGCCTGTTTAACACAAACCTTGACAGATCTTGGTATCATTCAATTCCTGACCTTCAGGACAAAAACACTCAGCACCACGCGGAGTCTGAATACAACGATGACTACAGCCACCATTTTCTAGCCTACAACTCTCCGAATCTAGGGACAAAAAAAATTATTCAAAATGAAATAAAATGAAGAGATAATAACTAATTTTCAATCAGACGTCTGTGCTTCTTGTAATTCCACTAAAACTAAGTGTTTGATGACGTCACTGTCGAAAAAGCTGCTAATAATATTTAAGGCCCTTTGTGATTAGTGACGTCATAAAATACTTAGTTTTACAGGAATTACAGGAACTACAGACGTCTGATTGAAAATTAGAATGATGTAAATTGATGCTATCGGTGTCCCTGATACACATAAAAAATTTAGAAAACCTCTTTACAATCTCTTTAACAAGAACCACAGACATCTGATTGAAAATTAGAATGGTGTAAATTGACGCTATCAGTGTCCCTGATACACATAAAAAATTTAGAAAACCTCTTTACAATCTCTTTAACAAGAACCACAGACGTCTGATTGAAAATTAGAATGATGTAAATTGATGCTATCAGTGTCCCTGATACATATAAAAAATTTAGAAAACCTCTTTACAATCTCTTTAACAAGAACCATAGACGTCTGATTGAAAATTAGAATGATGTAAATTGATGATATCGGTGTCCCTGATACACATAAACAATTTAGAAAACCTCTTTACAATCTCTTTAACAAGAACCACAGACGTCTGATTGAAAATTAGAATGATGTAAATTGATGCTATCAGTGTCTCTGATACACATAAAAAATTTAGAAAACCTCTTTACAATTTCTTTAACAAGAACCATAGACGTCTGATTGAAAATTAGAATGGTGTAAATTGATGCTATCAGTGTCTCTGATACACATAAAAAAATATAGAAAACCTCTTTACAATCTCTTTAACAAGAACCACAGACATCTGATTGAAAATTAGAATGATGTAAATTGATGCTATCAGTGTCCCTGATACACATAAAAAATTTAGAAAACCTCTTCACAATCTCTTTAACAAGAACCACAGACATCTGATTGAAAATTAGAATGATGTAAATTGATCTTATCAGTGTCTCTGATACACATAAAAATTTTGTTTTTCGTTAAATGAAAACTTACTGCAGACTGGACTTTCGTCATGACCTTGAGGACAATCTATGGAACCATCGCAGACGCTGGTAATATTAATACAGACTCTGGTACCAGGGCATTCCCATTCTCCTGATGGACAACTGAATGGGGGTGGGGCTGAAAAAATAATATAAAACATAACTGTAATGATATGAAATCCATTTTGGGGTGTTGATTTGAGTCTTGAATATATGTAAATAGTCTTCAGAAATACTAGAAATGTACCAAAATCACATAATTCCTTTAAAAATACAACAATACACTATACATGGTCCTTGGCTTGGTTGATTTGAGTCTTGAATATATGTAAATAGTCTTCAGAAATACTAGAAATGTACAAAAATCACATAATTCCTTCAAAAATATCTTAAACTAGGAATTTTACTGTCTATTTCTATAGATATCTTTTCTATATATGACAGTGTCTCAAGAAAAGACGAGTTGTCATTTTAACTTTCAAACGTAGATAATTCTAGCACATGGATTTGAAGACTCAAATTTCGACGTTGAGCTGTGAACACTATTACTGATTAGCTTAGCTAAAAAATTCCTGTTTCTGAGACTAAGGTACGATAAGATAGCGGGTAGCAAACCTATCTCTTTCAATGAAGAGGGAAGCTGACTTTGGTAAAAGGGACAGATGAGCCATTTTTTTGACCAATCATACTTAAGTCTCAGAAACAGGAATGACGTTATATTTCATTTACACTCA
The DNA here is from genome assembly GCF_000327385.1 of Lottia gigantea. Taxonomy (NCBI): domain Eukaryota; kingdom Metazoa; phylum Mollusca; class Gastropoda; family Lottiidae; genus Lottia; species Lottia gigantea. The sequence continues at coordinate 253,628 of NW_008711088.1, read as the reverse complement.
GGGTTCAAAGGATTACGTTTTCAACAACGAGTCTGTCAAAAAATAAACTTTATTTTCTTACTACGTACCACAAGTCAGACTCTGAGCTTCGTCTGAATTATCACCGCAGTCGTCATCTCCATCACAAACCCACCCGTGAAATATACATCTTCCATTATTACATCTAAATCTTCCTGAGTAACATGTCGGTGTTGCTATAGAAACAGAAAAAATAATCATTTTAATATACCAGGACTTGGCAAGGTTTTTTAAGTTTTTTTATGTGTATCAGGGACACTGATAGCGTCAATTTACATCATTCTAATTTTCAATCAGACGTCTGTGGTTCTTGTTAAAGAGATTGTAAAGAAGTTTTCTAAATTTGTTATGTGTATCAGGGACACTGATAGCATCAATTTACATCATTCTAATTTTCAATCAGACGTCTGTGGTTCTTGTTAAAGAGATTGTAAAGAGGTTTTCTAAATTTTTTATGTGTATCAGGGACACTGATAGCATCAATTTACATCATTCTAATTTTCAATCAGACGTCTGTGGTTCTTGTTAAAGAGATTGTAAAGGGGTTTTCTAAATTTTTTATGTGTATCAGAGATAATGATAGCATCAATTTACATCATTCTAATTTTCAATCAGACGTCTAAAAAATTTAGAAAACCTCTTTACAATCTGTTGAAAGAATAAATATGTAGGCTCAAAACTTGTGCACACCCTAAATCATGTAAAAAAAAAAAAGTAAGTAGCCTACCACAAGTCGAGGGTTCATCCGAGCCATCCTCACAATCCTCCTGTCCGTCACATTTCCACGTTTCTGGTATACAACCTCCAACTGTACATTTAAACTCATTATCATGGCATTCATCAGGCGCTCGTGTAGCTGAAAAAACAAAATCAAAACACATACTTTTAATTAATTATTTTTGGCAGGCACCAAATTTGTAGCTGAAAGAAAAACATATTTGGAACTAAACCCTCCCCCCTACAAATCCTTACTACTTCATGATTTTCGTTTTTAGGTTTTCCCAGCAATCGTTTTCATGTCAGAGAGTATAGTCTGACTGAATAAAACATCTTAAATTATTATCGTCCAAAAATTTTATGCTAGACCACAAAGCGTCTCCTTACCCCTAAAATTTTCAAAATGACCCCCAAGTTGAAAACGCCTGTCTTAGGTTTTCAGAGAGTATAGCCTGACTGAATAGAACAACATAAATTATAATCGTCCAAAAATTTTATGCAAAGCACCCCCAAAAATTTCAAAATTTATCACCACATCAATAAACCCTGTTTTATACATTAATCGAAATCGAAAAGCAGTGGCTATAATTTGCATTGCTGGTTTTCATTGGTCACCATTACTACCAAAGCTATTGCATTAAAATGCTTTAATCGTATACTAACCACAATCTTCCTCATCACTAGCATCTGTGCAATCGTCGACTCCATCGCATTGATATTTCCGAGAGATACACTGTCGTACCGTTTTACACGTCCAACGTCGACCAGTACAGTTTAAGGCTGGACAATCATACTCGTCGCTTTCGTCAAAACAGTCCAGACCTCCGTTACACACTAGATGATCTGGTATACATCGTTTATTATCACATTGAAAAAATCCTGGTTGACATTTGTGGTTCGCTACAAAAAAACAGAATGATCAATTTGGGGATGGGTTGTAGCTCA
>NW_008711088.1:238163-251898 GCF_000327385.1 Lottia gigantea | reverse complement strand
ACGTATACATTTGTGGTTAGCTACAAAAGAAAAACAATAAGTCAATTTGAGCAATATAATCAAAACGAGAACAGGCTGTAGCCTAGTTGGTTAGAGTGGTGGAATATTTACTTGATGTCATTTGCTTGGTTATGTCGGAAAACGGTAGTCAACTAATGGTGGTCAGGAGTTCTAATCTCTGTCGGAGATATATCAGAAAAATATCGTGACTCCAGGTAAGATCACTTAAGGTGCGGGTCTTGGTTGGAGATTTTTGTCGCTGATTAAGAGTCTTGAGTAAAATCTCACGTGTTCCCATGCTTCCTCGACAAGATTATCGCCATGCCGACAGGATTTATAATATCAAACAAGTTTGATAATTGTCTCAGATAGTTTTATCATCTGTAAGACAGACTGTCATCATCCAATCAGATTCATTTTCCTTTCAATTACATGCTCCAAATGACCGACTGGAGATTTTTGTCCTTGTCTGCCGCAGCCAGTCAGTGAAACTCTTGACAAGATTCTAGTCGACGACAAAAATCAGCCACCAAGACCATTCATGTGCCCGCACCTTTAGGAATACATACTCTTATTGACCAAGTTTTAAAATTCACGTTCATTTAAAGAGAAAGTATTCCCTTAAAATAAGTTCGTTACAATTTGGCGTTAAATAAGTTCGTTACAATTTGGCGTTAAATAAGTTCGTTACAATTTGGCGTTAAATAAGTTCGTTACAATTTGGCGTTAAATAAGTTCGTTACAATTTGGCGTTAAATAAGTTCGTTACAATTTGGCGTTAAATAAGTTCGTTACAATTTGGCGTTAAATAAGTTCGTTAAATAAACTTACTACAAAATTCTCCCTCGTCCGAACTATCACCGCAATCATTATCAGTATCACAGACGAGAGCTTGAGATATACACAGTGAATTATTACATCGAAATTCATCTGGACGACACGTCTTCTCCGCTGAAAGGAAACAAGATAGAGTTTTACATCCTACTCTTCTCCGCTAAAATTATACAAGATAGAGTTTTACATCCTACTCTTCTCCGCTGAAATTATACAAGATAGAGTTTTACATCCTACTCTTCTCCGCTGAAATTATACAAGATAGAGTTTTACATCCTACTCTTCTCCGCTAAAAAATATCGCTTATTGTCAGTGAGCGTGAAAATTTGACGTCATTTGCTTCAACATCATGGGGGTGATTAAAATTGTTAAAGACTTACGACAATTTTTTTCATCGGACATATCTCCACAGTCGTTATCTCCATCACAGAGCCAAACTTCACTGATACATCGTCCATTATTACATTGATATTTATTACTCGCACATGTTACATCTAGAAAATAACATTGATATTTATTACTGGCACATGTTACATCTAGAAAATAACATTGATTTGTTTCAGATACACAACCCTCATCAGGACAGCTAGTTTTTCAGTAGACAAGAGCTCATTTCAAGCAATAAACACATTTTAGATACACAATCCTCATCAGGACAGCTAGTTTTGAAAATGTTCTAATATAGGACTTAATGTTAGCTAATTGACTAGAGCTCATCTCATACTGCCGACATGTTTCAGATACACAATCCTCATCAGGACAGCTAATTAAATGTTCTAATATAGGACTTAATGTTAGCTAATTGACTAGAGCTCATCTCATACTGCTGACACATGTTTCAGATACACAATCCTCATCAGGACAGCTAGTTTTAGAAATGGAGGTTAACTTTCTAATATAGATCTTAATGTTAGCTAATTGACTAGAGCTCATCTCATGCTACTGACATGTTTCTGATACACAATCCTCATCAGGACAGCTAGTTTTAGAAATGGAGGTTAACTTTCTAATATAGGACTTAATGTTAGCTAATTGACTAGAGCTCATCTCATGCTACTGACATGTTTCTGATACACAATCCTCATCAGGACAGCTAGTTTTGAAAATGGGGTGTTTACTTTCTGATGTTACATTGTAAGGGAACTAACGGCAGATATCAATTCTCAAAAGGGACACAGATGGCTGAAATTGAGCTCTGTCTGTTCTCAAGGAGGTATCTCAAGCTTCTAACCTTTGCTCATACAGACATTACAATTTTCTACTTAATTGCAATGAACCCAGACATCAGATTTTAATTCTGAAAAGGGACACGGATGGCTGAAATAACAACTAACCTGTCGGACAATCGTCTTCATCAGAATTATCCAGACAGTCGTTGTCTCGATCACATTTATACGATTGAGGTATACATCGTCTATTTCTACATTCGTACAAACCAGACGGACAGGAGGCGGGGTTAGGTTCGTTGGGATTGGGTTCACACGATCGTTGATCTTCTTTCAGTTTGAAACCATAGGGACAGGCACAGTGACGGCCTATTATTATTAAACTAGGACTGACTGGTACCGGGAAACAGAAATGGGAGCAATCTCCGTTTCTTCGTGTACATGGATTCTGAGCTACAAAAATATAAAAATATTACAGATGAAAATCTATTCTTAAAATTCTTTTCTCCACTTGAGGGATTGGATTGTAGGCTAACAGACTTTCAATCAAGGCCTCTGATTGGCTGTATTTGTTAGTGTATAATCCAATCAAATCACTACATTTACAAACTTCAGTGATACAAGAAAGATGCCAAATGATGTCAAGGTATTAGACAGAGATTATAATAGCATACAAAATTGCTACATTTACAAACTTCAGTGACACAAGAAAATGCCAATTGATGTCAAGGTATAAGACTGATACTTACAAGATATTGGTTGTAAATCTTTATCAAAAATCTTAATTCCCATCATTTTCCCAATCCCTGATCGAATTCTTCGTTCTTTTCCACCATTTTTATCAATTTTCAAAATGGCTTCCATCCTCCAGTCGGTAAAATATATACTATCTGAAAGCAAACATAAAAATCCTTAATTCATGTCCTAGGCCAGTGCTTTCTTGAATACACTCACAGACAAAAATGGAGAGAAGGGTAACAACTTAGGTTCATAAGGATCCTTTCTAGGTTAGGTCAAAAGGTTAATTTGACGAATGTTCAAACGGCTGTCTTTAGACCCTAACTGACTGAAGTGACTAAATTAAAAATAAAAGCTAATAAAAAATAAAAGGTCATTTGAAGAATGTTCAAGAAGGCCGTCGTTAGACCCTAACTGAAGTGACTAGACTAAAAAATGAAATGAAAGTTGGGTTTAATTTTAATTACACTGAAAAACAGTAATAAAATATTACCTTTATAAACGGAAATTCCAAATGGATGAGTTATAGAATGTCCTTCTAACGTGGTCAAATCATTGCCGTTAAAATCAGAACTTTGAATTCTGCAAAAAAAAAAGTTAAAAGGATTGTAAAGAGGTTTTCTCAATTTTTTATGTAAGTAGATCCTTCATAATATAAACACGTCTTTTTTCATCTGATAGAGCTCAGTTACAGCCATCAGTAACCCTTTTCAAATTAAAAAAAAAAACAATACGAAAGTAAACTGACCTGTCAAAATAAGCATCCACCCAATACAAACGATCCGCTTCAAAATCAACGCACAAACCATTCGGCCAGCCAAGTTGATGTTGTCTTATCTTGGTGACGTTACTACCATCTCCGTACGCCCTAGCGATATACGCCGTCTGCATCGAGTTTCTCAACCAATCAGAGAAAAATATCACCCTAGTAAAAATCAAATTCAAAATTTCGATTCATGGGACACTGATAGCATCAATTTACACCATTCCAATTTTCAATCAGACGTCTGTGGTTCTTGTTAAAGAGATTGTAAAGAGGTTTTCTAAATTTTTTATGTGTATCAGGGACACTGATAGCATCAATTTACATCATTCCAATTTTCAATCAGACGTCTGTGGTTCTTGTTAAAGAGATTGTAAAGAGGTTTTCTAAATTTTTTATGTGTATTAGAGACACTGATAGCATCAATTTACATCATTCTAATTTTCAATCAGACGTCTGTGGTTCTTGTTAAAGAGATTGTAAAGAGGTTTTCTAAATGTTTTATGTGTATCAGGGACACTGATAGCATCAATTTACACCATTCCAATTTTCAATCAGACGTCTGTGGTTCTTGTTAAAGAGATTGTAAAGAGGTTTTCTAAATTTTTTATTTGTATCAGGGACACTGATAGCATCAATTTACATCATTCCAATTTTCAATCAGATGTCTGTGGTTCCTGCAATTCCACTAAAACTAAGTGTTTGATGCCTTTACTATCGCAAAATATCACATAAGGCCCTTGGCAATTAGTGACGTCATCTAGTAGAATTGCAGGAATCACAAATCAAATGAATTCTGCACCAGATTGGGCTAATGAAGACAGGAAACGCCATGCAGTGTTCAATGAGGGAAATTTAGCCATGATAGCAACTCTTTACCAATTTCCAACTGTCGAGGGATCTTTAACGTACACAGACTTTAGCACACGGGGCCTAAGTTTACTGTCCCATCTGAACGACTTTTTCCATGTTAGCCCAAATGTAGCAGGGGCGACAGAATTGTCCACCTTACACCGAGGGGTCATAATATATTTTGTTAAAAAACCTACCCTTTTAAGGGGTTGACAACAATAGATCTGGGATTTCCCAAGTCTTTGATGATGTCACGTCTGTCTCCAGGCTGTTCGATTCGGACCACAGACACTGTTCTCTGAGCGTAATCGGTAAAATACAAATTCTTGGACATCCAGTCTACTGACAGACCTTCTACCGTTCTAATACTGTTAACAACTAGTGGGACTGGATCTAAAAATCAAACAGAATGAACATGAATGAACATGAAATGAAAACAGAATGAATATGAATGAACATGAAACGAACATGAACCAACATGAAATGAACATGAATCCAACATGAAAAGAACATGAAACGATTATGAATGAAAATGAAATGAACATGAATCCAACATGAAACGAACATGAAATGACCATGAAAAGAACATGAAACGAACATGAAATGATTATAAATGAAAATGGAATGAACATGAACAAAAATGAAACAGTCATGAAATGAACATGAAACGAACATGAAGAGTTATTCATCTTACTTTTCGGAAACCAGTTTCATTTCATGAAGACGGACAACCAAAGGGAATGCATTATAAAATTACAAACCAAAATGAAATTGAGTTTTACGTACTACTTTTCTACACCCGAAAATCCAAACATTTTAGCGAAACATTGGTAGCAGCTAATGAACTTTTCACATGAGGAAGTATATCAATGATAAGTGAGTAAGTATTTCATAATGAAAAGTGGTATCAGGTGTCTAGAAGAGTAAGCATTCTCGGCCTGGCACAAAACTGCTCACATGAGGAAGTATATCAATTATAAGTGAGTGAGTATTTCATAATGAAAAGTGGTATCAGGTGTCTAGAAGAGTAGGCATACCCTGCCTGGTACAAAACTGCTCATATGAGGAAGTATATCAATTATAAGTGAGTAAGTATTTCATAATGAAAAGTGATATCAGGTGTCTAGAAGAGTAGGCATACCCTGTCTGGCACAAAACTGCTCACATGAGGAAGTATATCAATTTTAAATGAACATAATCATCATTAGATATTTTGAGAAACACGACCAAGTTTTTTATTAAAGTAGACCAGGCAAAAGAATTGAAAGTTAGAAACTTTCTTACGCCAGGCCGAAGATATCAGATTAACTTACCTGAATCACCTAACTTTCCTTGATAAATAACAAGATTTCGAACATCAGAAAAAAATACGGTTTCATTTTCAGCTATATAGTCAACTGCTACGTAGTTTCGGCCATTACGGCCTCGACTTGGTCCGATGATTGGTTGTATGGCATCCACGGAATACGTGTCTGATTCTTCTACAGGAATTCCTCGTACGGCATGCATTGAGGCAAATAATATAAATTTATCGATCTCTACAAAAAAAGTGAAAAAGTAATTTGAATAAAATGCAGATCCGTTCGTTCTGGGTTTTCTGTTTTTGCAGAGGGTGATTTCAACTTTAAGATCTGATGAAATTATACAAAGCACCACAATTTCTGTTGTAGGCCGTCATATGCTAATCACCTACCACATAATAGCGTAATGGTGCGGGCACACGTACAGTCGTGGCTGCCAATTTTTGTCGCTGACTCGAATCTTGAGTAAAATTTCATGACAAGATTATTGCGTCACCGACAGGATTTATAATATTAAACAAGTTTGATAATTGTCTCTGATATTTTTATCATCTGTTAGACAGACCGTCATCATCCAATCAGATTCATTTTCCTTTCAATTACATGCTCCGTGCTGGAGATTTTTGTCCACTCGTGTGCCAATGCCAGTCTGTGAAACTGACAAGACTCTAGTCTGCGACAAAAATCTCTGACTTAGACCGTTCGTGTGCCTGCACCAAAAATAGTTTAACATTCTGCTTTTCTGCATCCGATTAGGCTAATGAAGACAGGCAAAGCCAAGCAGTGTAAAATGAGGGAAATTTTTACATATAAAATCATACATACTTGTGCAGTTGATGGAATCATCCGCAAGCTGGTACCCTGCCCCACACAAACATCGATATCCCAGTCCAGAGTTATCCGTCGTGTGAGATATTATACAGATCTGTTGACAGATATTATCTTTACATGGGTATTTCTCTACAAAAATATCACAAACTCAGCTAATTAGGAGTTAAAGGGACAGGTGGGGAATTTGGGGGATTGATTTGAGTCTTGAATATATGTAAATAGTCTTCAGAAATACTAGAAATGTACCAAAATCACATAATTCCTTTAAAAATACAACAATACACTATACATGGTCCTTGGCTTGGTTGATTTGAGTCTTGAATATATGTAAATAGTCTTCAGAAATACTTGAAATGTATGAAAATCACATAATTCCTTTAAAAATATCTCAACCTAGGAATTTAACTTTCTATTTCTATAGATGTCTATATTCAAATATTCAATTCTGTTAAAATAACGACTCGTCTTTTTAACATTCAAAAGTAGATAATTCTGGACACACATGGATTTGAAGACTCAAATTTCGACAGTGAGCTGTGAACACTATTACTGATTAGCTTAGCTAAAAAAATTCCTGTTTCAGAGACTAAAGTATGATTGGACAAAAAAATGGCGCAGCTGTCCCTTTAAGAACTATAAGATCAAAAATTTGAAATCGCGGGTCCAAACCAGAGCGAGCCTAATTTTGGAAGTTTCTTCCGTCTTTCAATATACATACCTGGTTCGGGTTGTTTGTTTATATGAGAAACTTTAATAGAGCCCACAATATTGCCCCGCGTTTCATATATCTGTTCAGGGTCCCCTCCGTACATATTCACTTTCAATACGCCTTTCTTCGTAGCATCCGTCCAATAAACATAGTCCTCGAATACAGCCAATGACAGCGCTGACGGAACTTGGATACCACCAGATAGAATAGTTCTCCTGAAAGTAGCAAATTCCAAATTAACCAATCACGTATTCCAAATTCTTGCATAAATTTTCCTTATAGAGTTTGAAGAAGAAGGGAGCCCTAATTGGGCTAATGCCATGCAGTGTGCAATGAGGGAAATTTTGAGGCATCTCAAAGGTCTGGTAGGTCGAATTTGTACTTCTGCACCTGATTGGGCTAATGAAGACAGGCAATGCCATGCAGTGTGCAATAAGGGAAATTTTGGCTGGCAGATGGCTTCCTGTACTATCATTTTTGATTTACGGTTTTTTCTCTCTCTTCTTAGAAATGAAACCTGAGCTAATGAAGACAGACAATGCCATGCAGTGTGCAATGAGGGAAATTATGCCAGCCAACTTTCTTCTGAGGAATTGTTAGGGCTTGAGCGTTGGAATCTATGACATCATTTGCTTGGTTACGTCGAACAAATGGCGACTGTGGGTTCCAATCTCGGTTGAGTTAGTCATCTTCACTCATAATTCCCATCGACCCAGCTGTAAATGGGTACAGATAATCCAAGAAAGATCAAAGCCAAGAGGTTTGACCAAGGATCAGCTGGTAGAAAGGATCCTTGTGAACCTAAGTTGTTATCCTTGTAAAATCAATACCAAGAGGTTTGACCAAGGATCAGCTGGTAGAAAGGATTCTTGTAAATCTAAGTTGTTATCCTTGTAAAATCAATACCAAGAGGTTTGATCAAGAACCAGCTGGTAGAAAGGATTCTTGTAGACCTAAGTTGTTATCCTTGTAAAATCAATACCAAGAGGTTTGATCAAGGACCAGCTGGTAGAAAGGATCCATGTGAACCTAAGTTGTTATCCTTGTAAAATTAATACCAAGAGGTTTGACCAAGGATCAGCTGGTAGAAAGGATCCTTGTAAAATATAGTTGTTTCTTTCTGTCTTAGTAATATTAGAAGTTACGTACCTATCTAGTCCATGATAGTTGACGGTTTCAATATGATCGAGATGAGAATCCACCCAGAAGATTCTTTCGTTGATAATATCAACTGTAATACTAACTGGTAATAATAACTTATTTAATTTTAAATCTAGTCGATGACTTCCGTCCATAAACGCTCTTTCGATTTTAGCTGAATTTCTCTTTGATTTACGTCCAACATCCACAAAAAACATATACCTACAAAAAATAATAAATATACAGACTAAACTTTTCAAATACTTGCTGTCCTGATGAGGATTGTGTATCTGAAACATGTCAGCAGCACGAGATAAACTCTAATCAATTAGCTAACATTAAGTCCTATATTAGAAAGTTAACCTCTATTTCTGAAACTAGCTGTCCTGATGAGGATTGTGTATCAGAAACATGTCAGCAGTATGAGATGAGCTCTAGTCAATTAGCTAACATTAAGTCCTATATTAGAAAGTTAACCTCCATTTCTGAAACTAACTGTCCTGATGAGGATTGTGTATCAGAAACATGTCAGCAGTATGAGATGAGCTCTAGTCAATTAGCTAACATTAAGTCCTATATTAGAAAGTTAACCTCCATTTCTGAAACTAGCTGTCCTGATGAGGATTGTGTATCAGAAACATGTCAGCAGTATGAGATGAGCTCTAATCAATTAGCTAACATTAAGTCCTATATTAGAAAGTTAACCTCCATTTCTGAAACTAACTGTCCTGATGAGGATTGTGTATCTGAAACATGTCAGCAGCATGAGATGAGCTCTAGTCAATTAGCTAACATTAAGTCCTATATTAGAAAGTTAACCTCTATTTCTGAAACTAACTGTCCTGATGAGGATTGTGTATCAGAAACATGTCAGCAGTATGAGATGAACTCTAGTCAATTAGCTAACATTAAGTCCTATATTAGAAAGTTAACCTCCATTTCTAAAACTAGCTGTCCTGATGAGGATTGTGTATCAGAAACATGTCAGCAGTATGAGATGAACTCTAATCAATTAGCTAACATTAAGTCCTATATTAGAAAGTTAACCTCCATTTCTGAAACTAACTGTCCTGATGAGGATTGTGTATCTGAAACATGTCAGCAGCATGAGATGAGCTCTAATCAATTAGCTAACATTAAGTCCTATATTAGAAAGTTAACCTCCATTTCTAAAACTAGCTGTCCTGATGAGGATTGTGTATCAGAAACATGTCAGCAGTATGAGATGAGCTCTAATCAATTAGCTAACATTAAGTCCTATATTAGAAAGTTAACCTCCATTTCTGAAACTAACTGTCCTGATGAGGATCATGTAAACAAAACGCATCTAAGACCCCTTAAAGTCCAATTAAAATTAGATCAAATTTTCATTTTAAATCTAGCCACTTGATAAACACCGCGTCACAGCGCTGGAGAAATTTGATTGGGCAAAGCAGACGTCATTGAGTTAGGTCAAAAGGTTAATTGACGAACGTTCAAGAGGGCTGTCGTTAGACCCTAACTGAACCGGCTATATTAAACATAAAAGCTAATAAAAAACAGAACGAAAGTTTGGTCTAATTTTATTTTAACAGAATCCTTATCAGTTTAAATTCTTTTAAACTTACCCATGAATGGGGTCGATGGTGAAAGATTTTGGTGTTCGAATATTGTCCGAAATGATATTTCTCTGTAATTTGGAACTCAGCGAATACATATCAATTCTAATGGCTTCCTCGTCCAGATAGTAGAGATTATATCCCACCCAATCATAGAGAATCTGTGTCGGATTAATCAGACCTTTGATTGGTAGAAGTTGTTTTTCCGTCCAATTGTCAATACTAGCTCGATATATCTACAAAATAGAAAGAAATATGAGTGGAGTTTTACATCCTACTATTCTACATCTGAAAAAGAATAATGAAAGTGGGTAATAACATGCAGTGTGCAATGAGGGAAATTTTGAAAACCTCTTCACAATCCCTTTTCTGTCAAAGAAAATTTTAAACTTACCTTCGATTTGTTGACCCAAAACATCTGATTATTTCGTAAATCCAATTCGATATCCTGCGTATCAGAAAGCGACAATTTCTGTGTGATATCTCCAGATTTATCCATGGATAATAAATTCCCTTCATCGATAATATACAGCCTCATATCATCACCTATAATTAAATGATGTCATGTTAAGATTTCAACACTCTAATTAAATGAGCAACAGTCAGTCCTCATTTTAAGAATCTCATTTAACCCTAGACAAGGTTTCTATTTTGATTGATATTGCAAAATCAACTAACAAAATCACAGATAATAAAATAGTGGACCACAGCCATATACGCCCACCACGGCATGCACAGGACTTTGGTATTACTTACTGTTTTGAGCTCGGCATGTTCGGATACCAACCAGCGTATAACCATCAGTACATTGACACTCGAACGACCCAACTTTATTCTGACATCCCTGATCACAGTATCCCCATTGTCCACATTCATTAAAATCTGAAATAAATTGAATGGAGTTTTACATCCTACTATTCTGCTTCTGATTAGGCTAATGAAAACGGGCAACACCATGCAGTGTGTAATGTGGGAAATTCATGTGCACAGTTTGCTGTACAAATGTTCATACACCAATCTGACCTACATCACTGACAGGGGGAAACTGGATCGAAAAATCTGAAGGTACTATCTTGACCTATGCTGGGATTGAACCCTGGACCTTCAGGTTAGCAAGCGAGCGTTTAACTCACTGACAGGGGGAAACTGGGTTGAAAAATCTGAAGGTATTATCTCGACCTATGATAGGATTGAACCCTGGACCTTCAGATTAGTGAGCAAGCATCTAACTCACTGACAGGGGGAAACTGGGTTGAAAAATCTGAAGGTATTATCTTGACCTATGCTGGGATTGAACCCTGGACCTTCAAATTACCGAGCAAGCATCTAACTCACTGAGTCACCGTGGCTCCAGCATCCTTTGAAAGCTAAGATTCCATATACGTGTCATGCGGACATAAATGGCATTTGCGGATCCGTCATGCGTCAAATATGATTCCATATGTGCGTTAAACGTATGCGTTTTCTTTCTTTTGACGCACAGACTTCTAGACAGATGGATGCTTTGGTGCATAAAAAAGACAGGGAATCCCCACAAATACGTCCGGATGCGTCAAAAATCTCTACACCCGACGGAGACCATTTGACGGATACCGCTTCCTCATATATGGAATCATACCCTCTTAAACCAACCATTTCGATTTTTAACGCATGATGGATGACGCAAGACGGATCAGCATGATGTGTATATGGAATCATACCCTCTTAAACCAACCATTTCGATTTTTAACGCATGATGGATGACGCTTGACGGATCAGCATGACGCGTATATGGAATCTTAGCTTTAAAGCAGAAAGATGAAAATTGATGACCAATATGAAAAATACTGACCTACACAGGTTCTATTATTATCCGGGGTGATATGATATCCTACATTACAATGACAAACTCCACCAGATGGCGTTGATCGACATTTATTATCACATGACAATACACCGCAATTAATCCAACCTGAAATAAAAAGGAAAGGGTTAATGAAGATGGGCAACCCAATGCAGTGTGCAATGAGGGAAATTTTGCCAGGACAGTGGCATCAAATGTCAAGGGGTAAATATCCTATAGCACACAGGGCCTTGTGATCACACGACAATTCACCGCAATTATTCGAACTGAAATGGAAAGGGTTAATGGCAACCCAATGCAGTGTGCAATGAGGGAAATTTTACCAGGACAGTGGCATCAAATGTCAAGGGGTAAATATCCTATAGCACACAGGGACTTGTGATCACACGACAATTCACCGCAATTATTCGAACTGAAATGCAGTGTGCAATGAGGGAAATTTTACCAGGACAGTGGCATCAAATGTCAAGGGGTAAGTATCCTATAGCACACAGGGCCTGGTGATCACACGACAATTCACTGCAATTATTTGAACTGAAATGCAGTGTGCAATGAGGGAAATTTTGCCAAGACACCAGCATTTGCCTTTTCCCTCTGACCTGCATCACTGATGAGGGAAAACCTGGGTTGGTTAGTGAACAACTGAGAGTTTCTGATTTTCAAAGATCTCTTCTGTACACAGTCTGAACAACACAGGGCCTTGGTTTATCGTCCCATCCTAATGACTAGATGCTTTTTCCATGTCAGCCCTTCTGATCTGCATATCTCAACCTATGCTGGTACCAGTAACGAACCCTGTCAGCGAGCGAGTAATCAACTGACCAAGCCACTGTGTCTCCGATATGACAGACGAAAATTTTGGTTGGTTCATCTGATACTTACTGCAAGACATAACTTCATCTTCATCTTTATCACAATCTCTCTTATTATCACAGACATTATAAATAGAGATACACTTTCCATTGTGGGGACACGCCCATTCTCCTGGTCTACAGTTATATCTTGCTATAAAAATATAAACATTCTGCCTTATTACAATTTCAAATATTACACACGTTCCTTTTTACCCTTAAGTATATCTGTATTAATCGTAAATAATACAGGCACCAACCAAACAACAAAAATCAACAAGTTGGCAAAACACAGACACCATAATATTGAGTGGCCTGTTTGTGTATTTGATGAAAAGTGGCTATTGCAGTCAAGGTATAAGACACAGTTCGTAATAGCTTGATATTGTGAAGATATGATATAAGAAAGATGACTATTTCAGTCAAGGTATTAGTACATAAAATAAGTTTGTAATAGCTTGACATTGTGAAGATGAAGTTTGTTATAGCTTGACATTGTGAAGATGAAGTTTGTAATAGCTTGACATTGTGAAGATGAAGTTTGTAATAGCTTGACATTGTGAAGATGAAGTTTGTAATAACTTGACATTGTGAAGATGAAGTTAGTAATAGCTTGACATTGTGAAGATGAAGTTAGTAATAGCTTGACATTGTGAAGATGAAGTTTGTAATAGCTTGACATTGTGAAGATGTAGTTTGTAATAGCCTGACATTGTGAAGATGAAGTTTGTAATAGCTTGACATTGTGAAGATGAAGTTTGTAATAGCTTGACATTGTGAAGATGTGATACAAGAAAGGTGACTATTGTAGTCAAGGTATAAGACAAAGGTATAAGACAATAGATTGACATTGTGAAGATACAAGAAAGGTGACTATTGTAGTCAAGGTATAAGACAAAGGTATAAGACAATAGATTGACATTTTGAAGATACAAGAAAGGTAGCTATTGTAGTCAAGGTATAAGACAAAGTTTGTAATAGCTTGACATTGTAAAGATGTGATACAAGAAAGGTGACTATTGTAGTCAAGGTATAAGATGAAGTTGGTAATAGCTTGACATTGTAAAGATGTGATACAAGAAAGGTGACTATTGTAGTCAAGGTATAAG
>NW_008711088.1:234458-238113 GCF_000327385.1 Lottia gigantea | reverse complement strand
GACCCCGAACAGGCAGGATACGCTAAAAAAGTTAAAATATCATAACAATCAGCACTTTTGGAGGTTGATTTTGGCATAAATACAGTCAGGGGTAGGCCTATATTTGGACCCAGAGCAGGCAGGTTATGCTACAAATATTAATAATATTAAATTAGGGGACAGGTTCACCATTTTGGGTGTTGAGTTGAGTCTTGTATATCTGTAAATAGTCTTCAGAAATACTAGAAATGTACGAAAATCACATAATTCCTTTAAAAATACAACAATACACTATACATGGTCCTTGGCTTGGTTGATTTCAGTGTTGAATATATGTAAATAGTCTTCAGAAATACTAGAAATGTACCAAAATCATATAATTCCTTTAAAAATACAACAATACACTATACAATCATGGTCCTTGGCTTGGTTGATTTGAGTCTTGAATATATGTAAATAGTCTTCAGAAATACTAGAAATGTACCAAAATCACATAATTCCTTTAAAAATATCTCAAACTAGGAATTTTACTGACTATTTCTATAGATGTCTTTTCTATATATGACAGTGTATCTTAAATTGACGAGTCGTCATTTTAACTTTCAAACGTAGATAATTCTAGACAAACATGGATTTGAAGGCTCAAATTTTGACAGTGAGCTGTGAACACTATTACTGATTAGCTTAGCTAAAAAATTCCTGTCTCTGAGACTAAAATATGATTGGTCAAACAGATGGTGAACCTGTTCCTTTGAGTATACGACGAAGTAACAAGAAATTCTGATTGAAATTACAAAAGCACAGACTGAAAAATGAAATGGAGTTTTACGTCCTACTTTTCTGCATCTTGTAGGCTAATAAAGACAAGCAACGCCATGCAGTGTGCAATGAGGGAAATTTTGCAAAAACAGCAGCATAAGTCTACTCTTTTTTTATGTCCAACTGTCAAGGGGTCTTTAACGTGTACAACCTTTACAGTCTTGGTTTATTGTCCCATCCGAATGACTGGACACTTTTTCCATGTCAGCCCCAAAAAAGCACAGGCTGAGATTGAAATCCAGCTAAATTGACGACAGAGGGAAGTCATAATAATAATATCGAAAAAAATGAACATTTTACAAAAAATTGGCAACTAAGATCAACTAAAGTTTTGATGAATCATTTAATAAGAGCATCAATTTTTTTGTGAAAAACTTTTGTAATTATGGATTCAAGTTTAACATAGTCTATAATTTCATAAAAATATCTAAAATAATAATCTTCAAAACATTGTCATCTTCATTGTCAAATATTTAGATTTTATTTATTTTGACAATCGTGCATTTTTATTTGTCAACGTACAGGTGTCTTGACAAGTTGACAGATTTAATAAATTCTACTAAACAATAAACATTAACTTTCCATATTCTTTTACACTCATTTCTAGTGATTGTAAAGAGGTTTTCTATCAGGGACACTGATATCATCAATTTACACCATTCTAATTTTCAATCAGATGTCTGTAGTTCTTGTTAAAGAGATTGTAAAGAGGTTTTCTGAATATTTTTTGTGTATCAGGGACACTGATAGCATCAATTTACATCATTCTAATTTTCAATCAGACGTCTGTGGTTCTTGTTAAAGAGATTGTAAAGAGGTTTTCTAAATTTTTTATGTGTATCAGGGACACTGATAGCATCAATTTACATCATTCTAATTTTCAATCAGACGTCTGTGGTTCTTGTTAAAGAGATTATAAAGAGGTTTTATAAATTTTTTATGTGTATCAGAGACACTGATAGCATCAATTTACATCATTCTAATTTTCAATCAGATGTCTGTGGTTCTTGTTAAAGAGATTGTAAAGAGGTTTTCTGAATATTTTTTGTGTATCAGGGACACTGATAGCATCAATTTACACCATTCTAATTTTCAATCAGACATCTGTGGTTCTTGTTAAAGAGATTGTAAAGAAGTTTTATAAATTTTTTATGTGTATCAGAGACACTGATAGCATCAATTTACACCATTCTAATTTTCAATCAGATGTCTGTGGTTCTTGTTCTGTTCACTAAAACTAAGTGTTTAATGATGTCACTAATTGCGAAGGGGTTTATATGATAAAGCATATTTTGCAATTAGTCAAGTTTTTGCAAGGCCACCAGATGCGGTTGGTTTGAATCCATGTTCAAGGCAAGAAAAATACTGATGCCTGTGCCAATGCTTTCGAGAGTCGGCCCAGTGTCGGCTCTCACCCCCTAATACATAACCCTTATCCTCCTCAACTTTTTGATGCCTGTGCCAGTGCTTTTAAGAGTCGGCCTGATGTTAGCTCTCACCCCCAAATACATAACCCTTATCCTCCTCAACGTTCTGATTCCTGTGCCTGTGCTTTCGAGAGTCGGCCCAGTGTGGGCTCTCACCCCCTAATACTTAAAATACTTACAGCAGTTATGGGCCTCATCTGAGTTATCTCCGCAGTCATTGTTGTGGTCACAGAGCCAACTTTTAGAGATACATCGACAGTTATCACATTGGAATAGATCTTCTGTACATGGTATACAATCTACAAAATACAAAATCAGATACAATCTACAAATACAAAATACAAAGTCAGATACAATCTACAAATACAAAATCAGATACAATCTACAAAATACAAAATCAGATACAATCTACAAAATACAAAATCAGATACAATCTACAAAATACAAAATACAAAATCAGATACAATCTACAAATACAAAAAACATAATCAGATACAATCTACAATGTACAAAATACAAAATCAGATACAATCTACAAAATACAAAAAACCTATTTTCAAACTTATGAAGTTCACAATATGTCACCAAAAATATGTTGTTAAAAAAATGCGCATTATACACGCAAATATACGGTATCACATTTTGTTACGTAATCTTGGAATTTGAATTTCCTAAACGACGGGGAATTTGTCTTCTACGAGTTTTAACCAGCCCTGTCATTAGGGTGGGGTCCGTGGAAGCTGGGTAACAAGAAGGGAGAATTAAACCCCAGCAAAACCTTCTTCAGTTTAGCAAATTTAGATTTTGATACGTTTTTGGCACCTCAAAATTATCAGAAATGAGTTCTCAGGGCCTTTAATTCTTCAAATTTTCTGAGTACAAAATCTGAGCTCCAGCACCAATTCAATCCTTGTGACGGGGCTAGTTTTAGCAACAAATCCGTCAAAATGCGCTGGGATTCGAAGTTTCAGCCGTCAAGTCCCTCCCCATTAAATTTACCTTATAATTTTGTCACCAAACTTTGACATTTGTTTTGGTTTTTTTCATTCGGGAACTCCACGTGCAATGGACGTCAAAATGTCGTCAGGTCAGAAAAAAGGAAACGAAAGAACTAAGAGTTTTGAATTTTCAGTTTTGCTACCAATTTTAGTTTAATTTGGGAATTTGACATCAAAATTTGGTCAATTCTGAATTTACAGGAATCATTGGCATTGGACTGGAAATCTAAATGTTCCCAAAATGAACAATGTTACGGGTCTTCTTTGGTCCCGTGTGCTACAGGCTGTGCACGTATAAAGATCCCCCAACAGTTGGAAATTGAAAAATAGTAAGCTAATGTCGCTGTGCTGGCAAAATTTCCCTTATTACACACTGCTATGCTAATGGGTCGATAGGAATAGAAGACTTCTTCAAGGTCACCAGACTTCCAC
>NW_008711088.1:227958-234408 GCF_000327385.1 Lottia gigantea | reverse complement strand
AAAACGTGTTACGGATGTTGAGACGACTTTTTCCTTTTTTTTTAAACAGCACGATTAAGTTATTCAAATATGAAGGCCTATGGAAAGGAAAACAAGCTTGTATATTTCAAGTTGACGGGTGAGAGGTTGTCGTCTGCGTCATATCGAGGAATTAATTATGCTCGAGAAAGATTTTATTAGGCAATTTATCAGAGATGCCCCTAGAATTTCACCAAAATGTCACAATAAATTTCTTCAACAAACAAACCCCCGACACGACACACATGTCAAGTCATTCACACATTTTATAACTTATAACTTAGGAACTAGGGGGTAATAGCCGACTCTCGGAAGCACAGGCACAGGAATCAGAATTTTCTTTTTCCAATTTAGGAACTAGGGGGTGAAAGCCAACTCTCGCAAGTAATGGCACAGGCATCAGGATTTTTCTTACCTTGAGGAGGATTCGAACCCACTGCACCCAATCGCCATGTAAACTTACAACCTAGTAACTAGGGGGTGAAAGCCAACTCTCGGAAGCACCGGCACAGGCATCATCTACCTTGAGGTGAGGAGGATTCGAATCCACAGCCCCAATCGCTTAGCAGACGACAATCCAACTCGTTATCCTCCGTGAAACAAAACTAAGCCATTGTAGCCCGACTAAGCTATTCTAGAAACAAGGTATTAGGGGATGAAAATCGACTCTCGGAAGCAAAGGCAGTGGCATCAGAATTTTCTTTACCTTGTGGAGGATTAAAACCCACGGCACCTAATCGCCAAGCAGACGACAATCCAACTCACTACCGACTAAGCTATTCTAGAAAATAGGACTTGGCTTGTTATCCTCCGTGAAACAAAACTAAGCCATTGTAGCCCCCAAGACGGAAAGTTGAACTCCATTTCCGAAGTTACTACCTGCTAAGCATTTATCTCTGACCATCCCTCTAGGCGACTCCCTTCCCGGCCTGTAGCTACAGAGGAGCAAGGGAGGCAAATGGATGGTGGCAAATGGATTGCCCCCCTGAAAAAAATTCTGACAACCGACCAATTCCATTACTGCAATTAAGCACAATACACCATTGCCTCCTTAGATATACTGTCTAACTTAGTCCCCGAACAATCAAGTCGGTCACGGTCTTGCCCACGGGTTTGCCCCTTCCCCTCACCCCCCCCCCCCCCCCCCTCTCTCTCTCTCTCCCCCCATCACTGAATAATGTAGGTTTAGATGATAATTAGGATTCGAGTGTCGTTCTGTCAATATAGTTACCTGTTTATTCAAACATCAAAATATCAACATCAGATTATCTCTTATGACTTCCTCTTCACTATCAATTCATTGACACGTCTGATAGAGCTCAATATCAGCTAGCTGTGTCCCTTACCAAAAGCAAAATACAACATCAGTACTTGTCTAATGACTTCCCCTTGACTCTTGACACGCCTGATAGAGCTCAATATCACCTAGCTGTGTCCCTTACCAAAAGCAAAATACAACATCAGTACTTGTCTAATGACTTCCCTTTGACTCTTGACACGCCTGATAGAGCTCAATATCACCTAGCTGTGTCCCTTACCAAAAGCAAAATACAACATCAGTACTTGTCTTATGACTTCCCCTTGCCTCTTGACACGCCTGATAGAGCTCAATATCAGCTATCTGTGTCCCTTATCAAAAGCAAAATACGACATCAGTACTTGTCTAATGACTTCCCCTTGACTCTTGATTCATTGACACGTCTGATAGAGCTCAATATCAGCTATCTGTGTCCCTTACCAAAATCAAAATGCGACGTCAGTGTCAACTTTACCAATTCATTGATAGAGCTCAATATCAGCTAGCTGTGTCCCTTACCAAAAGCAAAATACAACATCAGTACTTGTCTTATGACTTCCTCTTCACTATCAATTCATTGGCACGCCTGATAGAGCTCAATATCACCTAGCTGTGTCCCTTACCAAAAGCAAAATACAACATCAGTACTTGTCTTATGACTTCCTCTTCACTATCAATTCATTGACACGCCTGATAGAGCTCAATATCAGCTAGCTGTGTCCCTTACCAAAAGCAAAATACAACATCAGTACTTGTCTTATGACTTCCTCTTCACTATCAATGCATTGGCACGCCTGATAGAGCTCAATATCACCTAGCTGTATCCCTTACCAAAAGCAAAATGCGACGTCAGTGTCAACTTTACCAATTCATTGATAGAGCTGAATATCAGCTAGCTGTGTCCCTTTTCAAAAGCAAAATCAAACGTATGGTTCTCGTTAAAGCTTTGCAGTGACGAGAGTCAACTTAATGTAATTTCTAGTCTAATTTCAGCAACATGTATTACTACGTATAGTTCTACCGATGACCAGAATGAACAAAAATCGTATCGTATTTTACATGAATTGTAGACGAATCTGACGTCGTATTTTCACTATAAAAGTGATACATATAGCTAAAAATTGTAAAATATTTAGAGGACAGTATACGCTGAGAGTATTTAACACTTAAAACCAAATCTGGCAAATATTGACTTTGTTTTTAATCTCTTTGCTAGTTGTCACGATATACAACCTAATTACTTTTACCAAAAGATCAAAATTATACATATTGTGTGGTTTTTCTAAATTTTGGTATTTGATTCTCATCTTTAGGTTTTGTTTGTTGAAATAACGTGACTTTTAAGTTTAAACTTTTGTTTTAGTGTTAAAGAGATTGGTAAGAGTTTTACTAAATTTTTTATGTGTATCAGGGACACTGATAGCATCAATTTACATCATTCTAATTTTCAATCAGACGTCTGTGGTTCTTGTTAAAGAGATTGGTCAGAGTTTTACTAAACTTTTTATGTGTATCAGAGACACTGATAGCATCAATTTACATCATTCTAATTTTCAATCAGACGTCTGTGGTTCTTGTTAAAGAGATTGTAAAGAGGTTTTCTAAATTTTTTATGTGTATCAGGGACACTGATATCATCAATTTACATCATTCTAATTTTCTATCAGACGTCTGTGGTTCCTGCAATTCCACTTAAGTGTCCGAAGGGCCTTATATGATAAAGTATATTAGTGACGGCATCAAACACTTAGTTTTAGTGGAATTACAGGAACCACAGACGTCTGATTGCATATTAGAATGATGTAAATTGATGCTATCAGTGTCCCTGATACACATAAAAAATTTAGAAAACCTTCCACTTATCTGAAAGTTTCTTAAAAATATTTTCAGGTATAATTTACGACGTTTTTGACAAAAAAAATTGTGTACACTGTCCCTTTACAGTAGTTATTGTTTTATGGGTAACAGTTATGACCAAAAGTTTTCCTAAAATGTCAGGGTGGCTTTTCTTTCTACTACAGCGGAAAAGTGTCAACTTCGTTGTCATGGTAGATCATGTTTCTGTTTTTTTTCATGTCATTTGTGTCACTTAGTCATTCACAGTAATAGACCCTGAACACGCTTTGTTAATGTCTTGTGAGTGTGTGTACGAGGGGCAGGGAAGTAGGGCGGCGTGGGCGTAGGGGGTGGGGGTGTGGATTTTAAAAAGCGCAAAGCACCAATTCCTTACACCCAGGACGCAGTCTACAGACTGTGAACGTAGAAGATCCATCTTGAGCTTTGGCTAATGGCACTGCCTTGGCAAAGTTTCCCTCACTGTACACTGCAGGGTCTTCATTCGCCAAATACGATGTAGAAAAGGATGACGAAGGCCTAGCGCTCTGTATCATAGATACAAATGGATAGATACAAATAGATACGAAAGAATAGATACAAAAACAAAAAGATAGGTATAAATAGGTAAGGATGTACAGATACAAATAGGTACAACTTGATAGATACAAATAGATACGAATGGATACATACAAATAGTTACGAAATGAAAGATACGAAAGAATAGATACAAATAGATACGAATAGATACTAAAGGATAATTATAATTAGGTAAGGATGAACAGATACAAATAGGTACAACTTGATTTATACAAATGGATACATACGAATAACTACGAAAGGATAGATGCACATTGATAGATACAAATAGGTACAACTGGATAGATACGAAAGGATAAATACAAATAGATAAATCTGGATAGCTACTATTTGCTACGAATATATAAATTCGAATGAAAAGATACAAATAGATATAAATAAAAAGATGCGAATGAAGAGATACAAGTAGATACAAATGGTTACATACGAATATAACTTACAAAAGGATAGATACGATTAGATAGATACAAATAGATACGAAAGGATGGATACAAATAGATATGGAAGGATAGATACGAATGGATATATACGAATAGTTACGAAAGGATAGAGACAAATAGATACGAATGTATAGATACAAATAGATATGAGTGGATAGAGACAAATAGATACGAATGGATAGAGACAAATAGATACGAAAGAATAGATGCAAATAGATGGATAGATACAAATGGATATATAAGATTAGCTACGAATAGATATATACAAGAACTGTGGAAGATCTGATGAAATGGTAACGTGTATCAAACGTGTAAAATCGGTAGAAAAGAAAACTTGTAACAAATAAACTTAACTGTCAAGCTTTTAGTGTCGATTTGATGTTTGCTTAAAATTTAACATGCAGGTAAAATTCTTTAAGTAAACGCCGAGTCTGAATTTAAAAAACATTGGACATCGTCTCTCAACTAGGATGTCGTAAAAAGATAACTGGTCTACTGAGCATGGGCAACACCATGCAGTGTGCAATGAGGGAAATTTTGCCAGGACAGCAGCATAAGAATACTCTTTTTCGATTTCCAACTGTCGAGGGATCCTTAACATTCACAGCCTGTAGCACACGTGGTTTATGAAGATGGGCAACACCATCACCTAATTAAGCTACTGAGGACGGCAACTCTATGCAGTGTGCAATGAGGGAAATTTTGCCCCTACAGTGGCATTCGAATACTCTTTTTCGATTTCCCACTGTCGAGGGATATTTAAAGTGTACAGTCTGTTGAACACAGTTCTAAAAATAAGCATCACTTAGACACCCTTGCCTGAAAAATGAGAACAATTCTGATACCTGTGCCAGTGCTTCCGAGAGTCGGCCCGATATCGTCTCTCGTTCCCTAATACCTAAACCATGCTTAAAACACCCCGAATTTTCGCCCCAAAGAATAATAACCTAGACCCTAGCTAGACCCTTAATAGCTCAGTAGGTAACGAGATGGATTCAAATCCTCCTCAAGGTAAGAAAAATACTGATTCCTGTGCCAGTGCTTCCGAGAGTCGGCTCTCAACCCCTAATACCTAAATCATGCTTAAAACAACCAGAATTTTTGCCCCAAGTAAATAAGACCGTAGACCCTACCCCTAGATCCTCAAGGTAAGAAAAATTCTGATTCCTGTGCCAGTGCTTCCGAGAGTCGGCTTGGTGTCGGCTCTTATACCTAGACAATGCTTAATACACCCTAAATTTTCGCCTTATAAACCCTGTCCTGTGTCAGTGGTTCTGAGAGTCTGCCCGGTTTTGGGCTCTCACACCCTAATACCTAACCCTTGATGGGTTCAAATTACCGTGTATATGAGACAAAGCTATCTTATGAAACATGACAGACATCTAACATTTATTTTACCTGAAACAGTGACGGCTTGTGTCATGACATTACCAAAACTTATAAATGTCATTATTTACCCGAGTCACCGAGAGGTCGTCCATAAAGGCACAGGCCCATCACGACATCATTAACTTTCTGTTTTGATCAAAGATTTAGTCTCTCTCGGGCGGGGGAAATAGGGGACAGACAGAATTAATGGGGGGTCAACTTTGACAACATGCAACAGTTAGTCAAGATGTCGGTAGTATAAAGTCCTACAAGGAGTATAATATAATGAAGTCTTTTAACTACCGAAAATATGAAATACTGCCACATACTTTTAAAGCTGTTGAAACGGTCTTATTTTTTGAAGCTTCAGCGAACTAAATAAAATTAGATAAAACTAAAACTAAACACAACTTTAGAAACAATTTGGGATCCAGGGCTCTTTTTCGATTTCCAACTGTCGGGGGATCTTTAACGTGTACAGCCTGTAGCACACAGGGCCTCGGTTTATTGTCCCATCTGAACGACTAGACACTTTTTCAGCCCCTTCAACTTGTATCACTGACAGGGGGAAACAGGGTTGAAAAATCCGAAGGTATTATCTTGATCTATGCCGGGATTGAACCCTGGACCTTCTGATTAGTGAGCTAGCGTCTAACTCACTGACAGGGGGAAACAGGGTTGAAAAATCTGAAGGTATTATCTTGACCTATGCCAGGATTGAACCCTGGACCTTCAGGTTAGCAAGCAAGCGTCTAACTCACTTACAGGGTCGAAACTGGGTTGAAAAATCTGAAGGTATTATCTTGACCTATGCTGGGATTGAACCCTGGACCTTCAGGTTAGCGAGCAAGCGTCTAACTCATTGAACCACAGCGGCTCCATCGTAACAAAAGA
>NW_008711088.1:217954-227625 GCF_000327385.1 Lottia gigantea | reverse complement strand
ATCAAAGGGGGGTGCCCCTCCCCCCCCCCCTCACCCTTCAGGCATGTGAAAAGTCTTATTTTGAAGTGAAATTTAAGCTAAGTCCTCTAAAAGCTATCACCGCAGGTCATCTGAAATCCGTTCTTCCTGTTGGCTTATGGGGGGGGGGGGGCCTCTCGCAGCCCGCAGTCACATAGCCCAGGGGCACGGCAGTCACATAGCCCAGGGGCACCGCAGTCACATAGCCCAGGGGCACATGTTATTCCCCAACCCCCATATCCCCCACCCCCCTCCCACCCCTTTCTGCTTCCGAATGAGATCGAATGAAAGTTATATAAATAGGTTATTTGTCGCTAAACGTAGACACGAGCAATATTTCCAAACAAAATTTACGAAAATCGTACATGTTTTTTAGCATATAAAAAAATTAAAAAAATTCTGAAAATTAAAAATCATAATATTTGTACGCGAATCTGTAAAATGCAAAAATTAAAAAAAAAATTACCTTGTGCATTGGTTTTAAAAAATCCAATATTCAAAAAGAAAAACAAAATCCACAACTGAACAAAATTCTTCCTTGGAGCCATTTGGATTCAACTATCAAAACCCAAATTCCATAAAACCGTAAAATCCGACATATAGGCCAAAAAATATAACACAAAAACTGCACTTTACTGGTAGGTAACTTTTCAAGTTGATAAAATTAAATCCGCAACAAAAGTCGAAAAGTGAACACACATTTCATTTGCCAGTCTAATTGTAAATAAACTCTACAAGTTTATTACTAAATCACTTTCGTGAAACAGTTTGGAAATATAGCTCGAGGCAGTGAGGTTTAAAATTCGTCAAAGGCCGTTAACAATACAAAGTATAAATTGTTCGTGTAGGTATCGAGACTGCCAAAGACCAGAAAACCACTTTTAAAGGGATACTACCTCTTAGAATGACCATAAAATTTAAAATCTCAAACTTGGTCAATAAGAGTATATATTCATCAGTTAGACTTACCAGGTGTCAAACACGATATATCCATTAAACTAAGTATTTTTTGAATAACGCTTCTAAGCGCGTTTCAAAATTAGGTAATTTAATGAATTATTACTTAGTTTTATGAATTATTACTTAGTTTAATAGATTTATTAGATTATAGAGAGATTCTGTTGTATAGTTTTATTAGATTATAGAGAGATTCTGTTGTATAGTTATATTAGATTATAGAGAGATTCTGTTGTATAGTTATATTAGATTATAGAGAGATTCTGTTGTATAGTTTTATTAGATTATAGAGAGATTCTGTTGTATAGTTTTATTAGATTATAGAGAGATTCTGTTGTATAGTTTTATTAGATTATAGAGAGATTCTGTTGTATAGTTTTATTAGATTATAGAGAGATTCTGTTGTATAGATTTATTAGATTATAGAGAGATTCTGTTGTATAGTTTTATTAGATTATAGAGAGATTCTGTTGTATAGATTTATTAGATTATAGAGAGATTCTGTTGTATAGTTATATTAGATTATAGAGAGATTCTGTTGTATAGTTTTATTAGATTATAGAGAGACTCTGTTGTATAGTTTTATTAGATTATAGAGAGATTCTGTTGTATAGTTTTATTAGATTATAGAGAGATTCTGTTGTATAGTTTTATTAGATTATTCTGTTGTATAGATTTATTAGATTATAGAGAGATTCTGTTGTATAGTTTTGACACCAGGTAAGTCCAACTGATAAACAAAGACTCATTTTGGTCAAGTTAAAAATTTTAAATTTTTTGGTCATTCTAAGAGGTAGTATACCTTTAAAACAGACGACATACCGTCAGGTGATCAAAGGTCGTACTTTCCAACTCCCGAGAGATATTTCAGTATTTTTAGCCTCTTTTCTTGGTTGAATGTAAAGTACACATCGGTCCCTAGTACGACGTTTTCTAACCGACGTCTTAAGATCATTAGCACAAGGATTAACTTGCGTCTTTGAACGTTGTCGTTGCGGCGTCCGTTAAGTATCTGTTTGTAAGTATTTTTAATTAGGACAGGTTCAAAAGTCACTCTTGTATCTATGAACTACCGGTGACATTTTGAAACTACGTTTAATATCGTTTACTATGAACTGCTACGAAACGTAAAACGCGTGTAAACACGTTAAATCCCTCTCATAAACTGTAATGTGGACGACCATGCAGTGTGCAATGAGGGAAATTTTGCCAGGACAACACTCTTGTATCTATAAACTACTCGCCGGTGACATTTTGAAGCTATGTACTGGTACGAAGCGTAAAACGTACATAAACACGTTAAATCCCTCTCATAAACTGTAATGTGGACGACCATGCAGTGTGCAACGAGGGAAATTTTGCCAGGACGGCACTCTTGTATCTATGAACTATCGGTGTATCGGTGACATTTTGCAGCTATGTTTAATATCGTTTACTATGGACTGGTACGAAACGTAAAACGCATGTAAACACGCTAAATCCCTCCCATTGCTTTAATGTGGACGGCCATGCAGTGTGCAATGAGGGAAATTTTGCGTGAACAGCAGCACTAGCCTACTTTAAGTCCCCCTCCCGACTAAAACATGAAATGTGGACGACCATGCAGTGTACAACAAGGGAAATTTTGCCAGGACAGCGTCGGTAACCTACTTTTTTAGATTTCAAACTGTTTTTAGCGTGCACAGCCTGTATCACACAGGGCTTCGGTTTATTGTCCCACCAAAACGACAAAACTCTTTCTCATCACTGACAGGCCAGGAACAGCCATGCAGTGTGAAATGAGGGAAATTTTAGCAGGACAACGGCGGTAGGCTTCTCTTTTTCGATTTTCACTGTCTTTAGCTCAAAACGGGGTTGGAGGGCGAAAGGGGTATAAGGTCATACAGTAAATGAAACACGTGCATTTAAAAAATTGACCTACCTTTTGATGCTCATCACCAAATTCTTCACTCTTAAATATCCGAATTGTTGCACATAGTTCAAAATTCAGTTAAAACTTCTCAAATCTATAATCCAACACGTTCATTATTCCCAGATATACGTCTTACATTTGAAGGACAAGTAAGAGACAGAAAGCCATAAAATACACGTGCATCCTGGCTGGTATAAAAATAGTAACACTGTCTGTATAAAGCCCGATTTACATTGGACGATTTTTCGCAAAAATGGCCAAATTCGGGAGTTGTTGAACGCTAATTAAATGGGAATTAGAAATTTTTGACCTGTAACTTTGCTTCTATCTTTAATTCTCTGTCATTTGGGGTTTTTTAGGGGTTCTAAACTCGTTCACAAGCCGTGGATGCTAGAAGTCGCTCGATGGTTGTATTGGATATCCCCAAAATCAAAATGAATGCAAGGGAGTTTTACATCCTTCTGCTGATTAAGCGAATTAGAACGAGCAACGCCCTGCAGTGTCTGATTGAAAATTAGAATGATGTAAATTGATACTATCAGTCTCTGATACACATAAAAAATTCAGAAAACCTCTTTACAATCTCTTTAACAAGAACCACAGACATCTGATTGAAAATTAGAATGGTGTAAATTGATACTATCAGTGTCCCTGATACACATAGAAAATATAGAAAACCTTTTTACAATCTCTTTAATGAAATTTCGTGAATTTACTTAGATTTGAAAATTCGTCCATTTAACTGTGGTCTGAATCCTCATAAAAAATCAAAATCGCGGTTATCTCCCATGAATGATCTACAATGGTCTTTTTGTGAAAATAATAGCGCCATTTTCGCTATACATGTGAAAATTTATTGTAAAAAAAGACGAAGGGCATGTAGAAGAGACTTGGCAGACGTCAAACGGATCGGGCATTAAACGAATACGGTAAGCTTGTTTATTTTGCCATCGTCCATAATTTTACCATTAAAAAATATACGTTTGAGGTCGAATCATGTGGTTTTGTTGTTCTGGGTGCGTCTTAGAATACAAATTTTGTGTAAGGTGCGACTTCTCACCAAGAAACACACAATGTGTTTTATTCAAACCTAAACCATTTTCACCTTTATACCTTGACTACAATAGCCACCTTTCTTGTATCACATCTTTACAATGTCAAGCTATTACAAACTGTGTCTTATACCTTGACTACAATAGCCACCTTTCTTGTATCACATCTTTACAATGTCAAGCTATTACAAACTGTGTCTTATACCTTGACTACAATAGTCACCTTTCTTGTATCTTCACAATGTCAAGCTATTACTAGCTTCATACTTATACCTTGACTGCAATAGTCACCTTTCTTGTATCTTCACAATGTCAAGCTATTACAAACTGTGTCTTATACCTTGACTGCAATAGCCACCTTTCTTGTATCTTCACAATGTCAAGCTATTACGAACTACGTACTTACACCTTGACTACAATAGCCACTTTTCTTGTATAAGAAAGGTGGCTGTTATAGTCAAGGTATAAGGATGAAGTTTGTAATAGCTTGACATTGTGAGGATGTGATACAAGAAAAGTGACTATTGCAGTCAAGGTATAAGTATGACATTGTGAAGATGACCAATTACCTACCAGTACACCAATTTTCGATTTTATCTTTAAGTGTTATATTTTCAGGGTCACAGGCGGTATGATTCTATGGAAACCTGCCATCACTACGTTAAGCAGAAGACCAAATTTACCAAAATTGTCAAGATTTCAACGATCGTTCAGTTTTTTTTCTGAGATATGGAAGAACCCCCAAGCATTTTTTAATTTCGATTCTTGTATTCGAAATCAAAATGTAAACCAACGTCTGTACTCGATTTTTGATGATGGAGGGATTCCGCAAGATTCAATACAATCAGAATCTGAAGCAGACGTAGAAACCGAAAGCATCGCCGATGTACCACGGAAACTAAGAAGAGGCAAAGTGAAGGTATTATCAGCGATTATATATTTTTCTTGGTGGCAGATCAGCTTGTAGCTTAGACTCACTTTTGCATGGAATAATTTGAGAGTTTTACGTCCTACTTTTCTACACCTAATTAAGCTAATGAAGACGGGCAAGGCCATGCAGTGTGCAATGAGGGAAATTTTGCCATGACAGCGGCATTAGCCTATTCACTTATGCTTAATAATTTGACATGGAGTTTTACGGCCTTCTTTTCTGCATTGGGACAATGAAGATGGGCAACACCATGCAGTGTGCAACGAGGGAAATTTTGCCATGACAGCGGCATTAGCCTATTCACTTATGCTTAATAATTTGACATGGAGTTTTACGGCCTTCTTTTCTGCATTGGGACAATGAAGACGGGCAACACCATGCAGTGTGCAGTGAGGCAAATTTTACCAGGACAGCAGCATTAGCCTGCTCTTTTTTGATCTCCAACTGTCGTGGGTGTGAACTCCACCCTATTTTTGAGCAGATCTCTTTATTTGTAACCTCTGCCAGTGCTTTAGGAGTATGTACAAACTTTTTCACATTTATTTTTTTTTACTTTTTCAGTTAGATTCTGGGGCCAATATAGACGAGAAAGCAGTAAGTCATAAAAAATTAGAACAGTTCGATACCTCCAAAACGGTGAACTCGGCCGCCATCGAACAATTCCTGACCGAAAAAAATATCAAGTTTCTAGAAGGAAATTGCTGTTATCAGGTCTACTGTCCAAAACTGAAAATTCACAAAAAACCAGTCAAGACGACGTCCTCAGACTTATTTATCAATAAAATTACTGGCCATTTTGTTTGTTTTAAATGCGGCAAAACTGGTGATTGGTCTCATCTTGTGGACAATATTCTCATCTTTCACCAGATGAAAAAAAAAGTGAACAAGGAATGTTTCAGTGAAATCGATGCGGTGAAAAAATGGAATCAGGTGGATTCGCACGTAGAAACCATTTGGGCCCAAGCCGAACATTTAGAAAAGCTAACAGCAGACGTCAAACAAAATATTCTAGAAGATTTCGAATTAGATCAACTGACATTCGAAACTTTGAAAAGTTTTGAAGTACGTTTTATCATTTCCAAAAATTCCTTAGTTTTCCCGTTTTTTAATTTAGAAGGTAACGTCACTTCGATAAAAATTTTGAGATGTAGAAAAGGACTGGATGAAAATGACGAAATGAAAACAACGTTAAAAGAATCGATAATTCCAAGTCACCAACCGTTGGGATTGTTTGGCTGGAATTTGGTGAACGACATAAAAGAGATAGTACTAACTTCTACGGAAAAAGACGCCATGGCGATCAAGCAAGCTACGAATCAAGTGGCGCTAACACTTCCAAAGGGACCTTCGATACTTCCTCAAGAGGTTCTACCATCTTTTGAAAGATTTTCAAAAATTGTCGTTTGGTTCAGTGATGATATAAACAGTTGGGAAGCGGCAAAATTATTTTCGCGAAAACTAAACCATAAACGATGTTTCATTATTCGGCCAAGTTTAAAAAGTCCAGTGCCGTACCAAGCTCTCGTCGAGGAATTAAGTTTGCGATCTATTTTAAAAGATAGCAAACGTATTCATAAAGAATCTATTAAAAACTTTTCTGACCTACGTTCGGAAGTTTACGCAGAATTTACACAAATTGAGCGTGTGACTGGTGTAAAATGGCAGAGGTATAAAACTCTAAATACCATTCTAAAAGGTCATCGTCGTGGTGAACTGACTGTGGTTACTGGGGCAACGGGTTCGGGAAAAACGACCTTTATAAGTGATTACTCCTTAGATTTAGCGATGCAGGGCGTCAACACTCTTTGGGGCAGTTTTGAAATTAACAATATCCGTCTGCTGAAAATGATGATTACGCAATTCTCTCAAAGAAATTTTTCGAAAAATCTACAGGACTTTGATGTTTGGGCAGACAAGTTCGAAGAACTACCTCTCTATTTTATGACTTTTCACGGACAGCAGAAAATTCCTGAAGTTTTGGACACCATGGCGCATGCGGTGTACGTTCACGATATTTCTCACGTCATCGTTGATAATCTTCAATTTATGGTCGGAATGAGCAGCGACAATCCAGGAGACAGATTTCTACAACACGATAAAGTCGTGGCTGGTTTCCGAAGATTCGCTACGCAAAGAAACTGTCATGTGACGTTAGTGATTCATCCGCGGAAGGAAAAAGAAGGGGAGCCGTTAACGACTGCTTCAATTTTCGGTAGCGCCAAACCAACGCAAGAAGCGGACAATATTATGCTGTTGCAGGACAAACGCGTAATGACCGTCACGGGGAAAAAATATGTTCAAATTACTAAAAATAGATATGACGGAGATCTGGGCGTGATTCCGTTAAATTATGATAAAGGTTCAATGAGTTATGTTGTCAAGGAAGTTAAATTACCCAGTGATCAAAGTGTAGACTCGGATATAGAAAACTAGTTTTTTTTTTTTTTTTTTTTTTTTACTGTGGAATATTAAAGAATGAAATCTAAAAGAAATTAGAGTTTTATTTTGGTATTTGATGTGGGCTAATGAAGACAGGCAACACCATGCAGTGTGCAATGAGGGAAATTTTGCCATTTGCATTTACTCTTTATCGATTTCCAACTGTCGAGGGATCTTTAACCCTTATTCAACCTATGCCATGCAGTGTGCAATGAGGGAAATTTTGCCAGGATAGCAGCATTAGCCTACTCTTTGATTTGCAGCTGTTTAGGGGTCTTTAACATGTACAGCCTGTAGTACACAGGGCCTCGGTTTATTGTCTCATCAGAACGACAATAAAGTAGAGGTACAAAAAGTGGGGGGTGCTAACCATTAGCCTACACTTTGATTTCCAACTGTCAAGGGATCTTAAACACGCACAGTCTGTAGCACACAGGGACTTGGGTTTATTGTCTCATTTTAACCAGTCAAGTCTGATTGGAACTCCAAAATGACTGACTGCAATTTTAATCTTTATGCAAATGTGCTATATAGATTGCATGTTTCATGCATTCTTGATGAATATTATTAAATTCTTAATTTACATGTTAAAATATCCGGTATGGAATTTCTAAAATCAAAAACCCTGCTACAGTTCAAAAGATTTTAACTTCACACGCATGTACATAACCATAAATAGAGTTATTGCCCTTGATATACATCTTTAGTAAATAAATCAAAAAACCCATTTTATTCCTCCATTAGGAGTAAACTGGTTTGCCATTCCATCTAGACTTCGCACCCAGCTATTGTCATCTTAACATTGATTGGACGAAGATATTTTTGAAGGAACTATTTGATTTTTGTACATTTCTAGTATTTCTGAAGACTATTTACATATATTCAAGAATTATCCACGTTTGAAAGTTAAAATGACAACTCGTCAATTTAAGATAATCTGTGATATATAGAAATAGTGAGTAAAATTCCTAGTTTGAGATATTTTTGAAGGAATTATGTGATTTTCGTACATTTCTAGTATTTCTGAAGACTATTTACATATAATTAAGACCCAAATCAACCCTTCCCAAAAATGGCCAACCTTTCCCTCAAAAGATGTCAACTGATTTCTGAGCTGTTTTTTCTTTCATTTCTGTCAAAGCTCTGGCAGGATGCACATAAACACAAAAACTCACTCCCTGAAAAAGAAAAAAAATAAAAGGGATTGTAAAGAGGTTTTCTAAATTTTTTATGTGTATCAGGGACACTGATAGCATCAATTTACACCATTCTAATTTTCAATCAGACGTTTTCAATTAAAAGCTGGATTAGAGACAGATGTTTGAGTCTACATCCTGTCTTACAGTGCCATGTCCTGATTTTATAATGATTGATTGATAATGAGATCTAGTTATTCGTATCAATAATTTATATATTATATTACACACTGTTAGAGAGGAGTGGAAACTTAATGAGATACTATAAAACAAGAAATCAATGTCACCACGAAATTTATGAGCCAAACAAATTTGGTATCTCAATTAATGGTTTTCTAGCTTTTTGCATATGTATCAGGGACACTGATAGCATCAATTTACATCATTCTAATTTTCAATCAGATGTCTGTGGTTCTTGTTAAAGAGATTGTAAAGAGGTTTTCTAAATTTTTTATGTGTATCAGGGACACTGATAGCATCAATTTACACCATTCTAATTTTCAATCAGACGTTTTCAATTAAAAGCTGGATTAGAGACAGATGTTTGAGTCTACACCCTGTCCTACTGTGCCATGTCCTGATTTTATAATGATTGATTGATAATGAGATCTAGTTATTCGTATCAATAATTTATATATTATATTACACACTGTTAGAGAGGAGTGGAAACTTAATGAGATACTATAAAACAAGAAATCAATGTCACCACGAAATTTATGAGCCAAACAAATTTGGTATCTCAATTAATGGTTTTCTAGCTTTTTGCATATGTATCAGGGACACTGATAGCATCAATTTACATCATTCTAATTTTCAATCAGATGTCTGTGGTTCTTGTTAAAGAGATTGCAAAGAGGTTTTCTATATTTTTTATGTGTATCAGAGACACTGATAGCATCAATTTACATCATTCTAATTTTCAATCAGATGTCTGTGGTTCTTGTTAAAGAGATTGTAAAGAGGTTTTCTAAATTTTTTATGTGTATCAGAGACACTGATAGCATCAATTTATATCATTCTAATGTTCCAATCAGATGTCTGTGGTTCTTGTTAAAGAGATTGTAAAGAGGTTTTCTAAATTTTTTATGTGTATCAGGGACACTGATATGCATCAATTTACAATCAGATGTCTAATTATCAATCAGACGTCGTGGTTCTGTAAAGTG
>NW_008711088.1:215706-217904 GCF_000327385.1 Lottia gigantea | reverse complement strand
TGCCATTTGCATTTACTCTTTATCGATTTCCAATTGTCGAGGGATCTTTAACCCTTATTCAACCTATGCCATGCAGTGTGCAATGAGGGAAATTTTGCCAGGACAGCAGCATTAGCCTGCTCTTTTTCAATCTCCAACTGTCGGGATCTTTAACCCTTATACAACCTATGCCATGCAGTGTACAATGAGGGAAATTTTGCCAGGACAGCAGCATTAGCCTGCTCTTTTTCAATCTCCAACTGTCGAGGGATCTTTAACATGTACAGCCTGTAGCACACAGACCCTTGGTTTATTGTCTCATCAGAACGACAATAAAGTAGAGGTACAAAAAGTGGGGGGTGCTAACCATTAGCCTACACTTTGATTTCCAACTGTCAAGGGATCTTAAACACGCACAGTCTGTAGCACACAGGGACTTGGGTTTATTGTCTCATTTTAACCAGTCAAGTCTGATTGGAACTCCAAAATGACTGACTGCAATTTTAATCTTTATGCAAATGTGCTATATAGATTGCATGTTTCATGCATTCTTGATGAATATTATTAAATTCTTAATTTACATGTTAAAATATCCGGTATGGAATTTCTAAAATCAAAAACCCTGCTACAGTTCAAAAGATTTTAACTTCACACGCATGTACATAACCATAAATAGAGTTATTGCCCTTGATATACATCTTTAGTAAATAAATCAAAAAACCCATTTTATTCCTCCATTAGGAGTAAACTGGTTTGCCATTCCATCTAGACTTCGCACCCAGCTATTGTCATCTTAACATTGATTGGACGAAGATATTTTTGAAGGAACTATTTGATTTTTGTACATTTCTAGTATTTCTGAAGACTATTTACATATATTCAAGAATTATCCACGTTTGAAAGTTAAAATGACAACTCGTCAATTTAAGATAATCTGTGATATATAGAAATAGTGAGTAAAATTCCTAGTTTGAGATATTTTTGAAGGAATTATGTGATTTTCGTACATTTCTAGTATTTCTGAAGACTATTTACATATAATTAAGACCCAAATCAACCCTTCCCAAAAATGGCCAACCTTTCCCTCAAAAGATGTCAACTGATTTCTGCAGCTGTTTTTTCCTTCATTTCTGTCAAAGCTCTGGCAGGATGCACATAAACACAAAAACTCACTCCCTGAAAAAGAAAAAAAATAAAAGAGATTGTAAAGAAGTTTTCTAAATTTTTTATGTGTATCAGAGACACTGATAGCATCAATTTACATCATTCTAATTTTCAATCAGACGTCTGTGGTTCTTGTTAAAGAGATTGTAAAGAGGTTTTCTATATTTTTTATGTGTATCAGGGACACTGATAGCATCAATTTACATCATTCTAATTTTCAATCAGACGTCTGTGGTTCTTGTTAAAGGGATTGTAAAAAGGTTTTCTAAGTTTTTTGTGTGTATCAGGGACACTGATAGCATCAATTTACATCATTCTAATTTTCAATCAGATGTCTGTGGTTCTTGTTAAAGAGATTGTAAAGAGGTTTTCTAAATTTTTTATGTGTATCAGGGACACTGATAGCATCAATTTACATCATTCTAATTTTCAATCAGACGTTTTCAATTAAAAGCTGGATTAGAGGCAGATGTTTGAGTCTACACCCTGTCCTACTGTGCCATGTCCTGATTTTATAATGATTGATTGATAATGAGATCTAGTTATTCGTATCAATAATTGATATATTATATTACACACTGTTAGAGAGGAGTGGAAACTTAATGAGATACTATAAAACAGGAAATCAATGTCACCACGAAATTTATGAGCCAAACAAACTTGGTATCTCAATTAATGGTTTTCTAGCTTTTTGCATATGTATCAGGGACACTGATAGCATCAATTTACATCATTCTAATTTTCAATCAGATGTCTGTGGTTCTTGTTAAAGAGATTGTAAAGAGGTTTTCTAAATTTTTTATGTGTATCAGAGACACTGATAGCATCAATTTATATCATTCTAATTTTCAATCAGATGTCTGTGGTTCTTGTTAAAGAGATTGTAAAGAGGTTTTCTAAATTTTTTATGTGTATCAGGGACACTGATAGCATCAATTTACATCATTCTAATTTTCAATCAGACGTTTTCAATTAAAAGCTGGATTAGAGGCAGATGTTTGAGTCTACACCCTGTCCTACTGTGCCATGTCCTGATTTTATAATGATTGATGATA
>NW_008711088.1:200649-215656 GCF_000327385.1 Lottia gigantea | reverse complement strand
TCTTGGTAATGATTTTACAAGATAATAACTTAGGTTCACAAGGATCCTTTCTACCAGCTGGTCCTTGATCAAACCTCTTGGTAATGATTTTACAA
This sequence comes from Lottia gigantea, assembly GCF_000327385.1. Lineage (NCBI taxonomy): Eukaryota > Metazoa > Mollusca > Gastropoda > Lottiidae > Lottia > Lottia gigantea. The sequence goes on along the minus strand of NW_008711088.1, from coordinate 215,561 downwards.
GGATAACAACTTAGGTTCACAAGGATCCTCTCTACCAGCTGATCCTTGACCAAACCTCTTGGTAATGATTTTACAAGAATAACAACTTAGGTTCATGAGGATCCTTTCTACCAGCTGATCCTTGGTCAAACCTCTTGGTAATGATTTTACAAGGATAATAACTTAGGCTCACGAGGATCCTTTCTACCAGCTGGTCCTTGACCAAACCTCTTGGTATTGATATTACAAGGATAACAACTTAGGTTCACAAGGATCCTTTCTACCAGCTGGTCCTTGACCAAACCTCTTGGCAATGATCTTTCCCAGATTTTCTGTACCCATTTACAGCTGGGTTGACTGGAATAATGAGAAAAGATGACTTATTCAAGGTCACCAGACTTTCACCTGCCGACCAAGATTAGAACGCTCACTAATTATTCAATGTAACTAAGCAAATGATGTCATGGTAAGATTCTAACACTCTAACCAACAGTGCTACAGCCTGTCTTCTGAATAGCCATTAGTGATTCTAATTGGTGAGAGCTCATCTCATACCACCAACACGAGGTTTATTTGAATTTCCAAAATTTAGCGCTAAATTTTACGTCCAATGGGAAATGCATATCAAACCAAACTTACTCTCGATCTGTCCTTGACCTTGCCGAACATTTCAAGTTGTAAAGCTCGTTGCGATGGACAGTCTTCTAGGATCGTAACAGATTCCAGCAACTTTTGAGCTCTGAGCTTTTCTCCTTCCCCGCCCAATGTTTGTAAAATATCGTTGAAATCTTCTAATGCACATTTACAAACATACAACTCTTTTCCTTAAATAAAAATTAAAACTCTAAAAATACAAAAGTTTCACTAATTGCACACTGCATGGCCCAATCTTGAACGTAAGAGACGTAAAACATGAAGGTCCAGAGTTCAATCCTAGCATATGTCAAGATAATACCTTCAGATTTTTCAACCCAGTTTCCCCCTGTCAGTGAGTTAGACGCTTGCTCCTTAACCTGAAGGTCCAGGGTTCAATCCTAGCATAGGTCAAGATAATACCTTCTGATTTTTCAACCCGGTTTCCCCCTGTCAGTGATGTAGGTAAGATGGGACAATTAACCGAGGCCCTGTGTGCTTCAGACTGTACATGTTAAAGATCCAATTGGAAATCGAAACAGAGTATAGACTAATGTTAGTGTCATGGCAAAATTTCCCTCATTGTACACTGCATTACTACAGCTTTTGAGTAACTGAGGTCCTGTGTGCTACAGGCTGTACATGTTAAAGATCCCTCAACAGTTGGAAATAGAAACAGAGTAGGCTAGTGCTGATGTCATGGCAAAATTTCCTTAATTGTACACTGCATGGCTTTATAGGGCAAAAAACTGCGTACTATACTCGCAAATATACAGAATAGAGACACTTGCCTTTTAAAAAATCGTTAATAACGGGGACACAGGCCACTTCTCTTTCCTCGGCAGCTTGTTGCGTTAAAATACTTTCTTTAAAAATATAATTACAACCTCCGTGTGTCACAGACGACACTAACGCTATCAGCGTAGTGATATCCAAATTCACTTTCTGTATACTTGATATATGTTGCTGAATTTTTACCACAGTTGAACTACACCCTTCTAAATCGGGAAGAACCCCTAATAATTCCTTCATTATATTTAAACCATTTTTCGTAAATGTTTCCGCGCACTTTTGTAATTTTTTAGCCTTCAACTCTGAAAGAGTCTCTGTTTGTTTTTCGCACGTTTCGGCGGAATCTTTTGGCAAATGAGTTCGAGAATTTTTTTCGCTTGATTCACAAAAATCAGTTTTATTTTTGCAAATTTCTAAAAACTCGTTCATCACAAGTTGTTTGCATTCTTCTTCACACGATTTATCGAAATCGTTCAATTTTAATTTTAGCTTAATATCGTCTTCAACGTCCACCCTATGACCGAAGACTTTGATATTTTTCGACTCAAGTTCGTCTGCCATCTGATTGGTCACGTTATTATAGAATAGGAAGTGTATTTCGGGAGACAGGAAGTTGATTGGATGAATTTCTATACAGTTGATATATTCATCTGCTTGTTCTATCAGATCGCGTTCACCGAACTGACCTTTACCTGAAACAGAATGTCGAAAAGTTTTACATGAACAGCATTAGTGAACAATTCCAATTTAATTGAAATTTTAATTTTTTGTCTCCGCTGTGATCTAACAAATTTCTACTACAGTTCAGTTCTAATGATCTTATTTGCAACCAATCAGAGCGTAAACGGAATGTTGAATAGTTTTACATGAACAGCATTAGTGAACAATTCCAATTTAATTGAAATTTTAATTTTTTGTCTCCGTTGTGATCTAACAAATTTCTACTACAGTCCAGTTCTAATGATCTTATTTGCAACCAATCAGAGCGTAAACGGAATGTTGAATAGTTTTACATGAGCGCCATATGTGAACAAACACAATCTATTTCAATTACGTTATAATGTTTCTTTTTTTCTGAAATTTTTCGTCTCAACTGTGATCTGACAAATATCTACTGCAGTCCAGTTCTAATGATCTATTTTCAACCAATGAAAGCGTAAATAAACAAAATGCCAACAATATGTGAACAAACACAATCTATTAAAATTACGCTATATGTTGTTTCTTTTTCTGAAATTTTTCGTCTCCTTTGTGATCTGACAAATTTCTACTGCAGTCCAGTTCTAATGGTGATATTTTCAACCAATGAAAACGTTAATATAACAGAATGTCGAATGAATCCAATTTAATTTATACTAGATATAATGTAGTTTCATTTTCTGAAATTTTTCGTCTCTGTTGTGATCTGACAAATTTCTACTGCAGTCCAGTTCTAATGGTGATATTTTCAACCAATGAAAGCGTTAATATAACAGAATGTCGAACTAATCCAATTTAATTTATACTAGATATAATGTAGTTTCATTTTCTGGAATTTTTCGTCTCTGTTGTGATCTAACAAATTTCTACTGCAGTCCAGTTCTAATGATGACATTTTTAACCAATCAAAGCGTGCAATTTAGAACCTGTTTCAGGTTAACCCTGATGAATTCTGGGAATATCGAAACCAAAAGTAGAGCAATATACTTCTCACAATTTGTCATTTCTATCAAAAAAAGATTCACAGTTAAAACTTGTTAGATTACAATGGAGATAAAAAAAAAACTCAGAAATAAAAGAAACAAAATTGTTATCTAATTTTAGTAATTCAATTTCAGGAACATGACAAGCTTGCCGCGTAAATTGGAAATGGAATTGTTGGTAAAAACCTACACATGTCGCTGATACAAAGAACTGCAAAACCCTTTTCAAACATCTTTTGAATCCTTCTAAAAAATTCTGATGCCTGTGCCAGTGCTTTCGAGAGTCAGTCCAGTGTTGGCTCTCACCTCCTAAACCCTTATCCTCCTCAAGGTAAGAACAATTCTGATGCCTGTGCCAGTGCTTTCGAGAGTCAGTCCAGTGTTGGCTCTCACCTCCTAAACCCTTATCCTCCTCAAGGTAAGAACAATTCTGATGCCTGTGCCAGCTCTCACCCCCTAATACCTCACCCTTATCCTTCTCAAGATAAGAACAATTCTGATGCCTGTGCCAGTGCTTTCGAGAGTCAGTCCAGTGTTAGCTCTCACCCCTTAATACCTAACCCTTATCCTCCTCAAGGTAAGAACAATTCTGATGCCTGTGCCAGTGCTTTCGAGAGTCAGTCCAGTGTTAGCTCTCATCCCTTAATACCTAACCCTTATCCTCCTCAAGGTAAGAACAATTCTGATGCCTGTGCCAGTGCTTTCGAGAGTCAGTCCAGTGTTAGCTCTCACCCCCCTAATACCTCACCCTTATCCTCCTCAAGGTAGGAACAATTCTGATGCCTGAGCCAGTGCTTCCGAGAGTTGGTCCAGTGTTAGCTCTCACCCCCTAATACCAAACCCTTATCCTTCTCAAGGTAAGAACAATTCTGATGCCTGTGCCAGTGCTTTCGAGAGTTGGCCTGGTGTTGGCTCTCACCCCCAAATACCAATGTAAACTATAAGAAATTTAAGTGTGTGGGGTGAGGGTGGGAGTTGGGAGTGGGGGGATGGTAGCGGTCTAGAAGTAATGCGACTAAAAGTTACAAACCTGCCCATACCAGATGTAAGGCTTGAGCCTTCCTAGCAACGACCTTGACCCACATATGACCTTGACCTGCTACAACATCAACCAATAAGCTGTAAGATTTATTAGGTGACGTAAACGGCTGTAGAACTTGGATGACGTCTGGTAAATAGTGGACAGCGTGGATCACACCTGCGTAGTGACTCAAATTACTGCTCTTCAAATGACTTTTGGCGTTTTCTCCTCCTTTGGTCTTCAACTGAAAAAAAAAACAACTGTGTACAATGAGGGAAACTTTTGAATTTGGTTTTCATTTTACTATTTCTGTACCTGATTGGGCTGATGAAGACAGGCAATGCCATGCAGTGTGCAATGAGGGAAATTTTGAATTTGGTTTTCATCCTACTATTTCTGTACCTGATTAGGCTGATGAAGACAGGCAACACCATGCAGTGTACAATGAGGGAAATTTTGTCAGGATTAGCCTGTTCTATTACAAGTTCTGGCTGTAGAGAGGTCTGGTTGAACTAATTAATACAGGCAATGCCATGAAGTGCCCAATGAGGGAAATTTTGCCAGGACAGCAGCATTAGCCTGCTCTTTTTTGATCTCCAACTGTCAAGGGATCTTTAACGTGTACAGCCTGTAGCACACGAGGCCTCGGGTTTATTGTCTCATCTGAATGACTAGACGCTTTTTCAAGACATCACAAGCTAGATATGAACACTTGAGACCACTCTGCAATTGAGACTGTCAACTCAGCATCCCTTTTGGAGAGTGCACGCAGCTAAACTAAACATTTAAATCTTCGAAACAGCTCAGTTCAATGACCTAATTCAATTACATTAATTTTCTTTTTAAAATATTCTAGAATAAAACAGATTTTATAATACGAAAAAACAAAAAAAAAATAAAATTGCAAAAAAAATAATAACTGGCAAATTTTTTTCAAATCTATAAAAAAAAAAATTGGAATTTGGATTTAACTGAAAATTTGTCAATTCACAGGCAAGCCTAAAAAAAACTGTAAAATGAAATAAAGTTTTATATCCTACTTTTCCACACCTGTGACAACAAAAACTGTTGCCATGGTGATAAAATTATTTAATTATATATTTATAAAATGAAAACAGTTTTGTGTTTTTAGTGACAAATATTTTCTTTTTGTAATATTCCAATTTTCTTTCAAAAACTTCTGTAGTTCTTGCAAATTTCAACTTAATTTGTGATGTCACTATTGTAAAGACCATTTAAGTCACCTTGCAATCGTTAAAATTCGACAGGTTCAACATTTTGGGTTGATTTGAGTCTTGAATATATGTAAATAGTCTTCAGAAGTACTAGAAATCACATAATTCCTTCAAAAATACAACGATACACTATACATGGTCCTTGGCTTGGTTGATTTGAGTCTTGAATATATGTAAATAGTCTTCAGAAATACTAAAAATGTACAAAAATCACATAATTCCTTTAAAAATACAACAATACACTATACATGGTCCTTGGCTTGGTTGATTTGAGTCTTGAATATATGTAAATAGTCTTCAGAAATACTAGAAATGTACGAAAATCACATAATTCCTTCAAAAATACAACGATACACTATACATGGTCCTTGGCTTGGTTGATTTGAGTCTTGAATATATGTAAATAGTCTTCAGAAATACTAGAAATGTATGAAAATTGTATAATTCCTTTAAAAATATCTCAAACTAGGAATCTTACTCACTATTTCTATAGATATTTTTTCTATATATCACAGAGTATCTTAAATTGACGAGTCGTCATTTTAACTTTCAAACGTAGATAATTCTAGACACACATGGATTTGAAGGCTCAAATTTCGACAGTGAGCTGTGAACACTATTACTGATTAGCTTAGCTAAAAAATTCCTGTTTCTGAGACTAAAGTATGATTGGTCAAAAAGAATGTCCCTTTAAGTTATAATACTTGGAGTTCAGGGTATATGATGTTTTTTTAATATTTTCCGTGTTGAAAGGATTAAACTAAAACTGACTGGAAAGCGAGAAAGTGAAATAAGAATATCTCTCTGTCTAGTTTTAAATTAAAACTCAGCAAGGACTCGTGAAATATTGATGAGTTGAAAGTAAAGTAATTGAAATTGGGTTTTCTTTTGGAAACTAATAATAGAGAAAGTGTCAAATAGTGAAATTACAAATTTCAACATGTTAACAAACGTCTTCCTTGTTTTTCTAATTTTCCCTCATTGTACACTGCATGGCGTTGCCCGTCTTTGTTAGCCTATATTTACATTTTCTTCTCACAATCTACAGTGAACCCATGCGAAAAATTTGCATTCATTTACCGATAAACTACAAATTTCCTTAGTGATCACTGATGATGTAATGATGTAATGATGTCATCTCCTATGACAACGTCAGATGCAGCGTATGAATACGAGAATATGAGTCTAGTTGTTCGGATGGGACAATAAACAGAGGCCCTGTGTGCTACAGACTGTACATGTTAAAGATACCTCGACAGTTGGGAATTGAAAAAGTGTCTAGTCGTTCAGATAGGACAATAAACAGAGGCCCTGTGTGCTACAGACTGTACATGTTAAAGATACCTCGACAGTTGGGAATTGAAAAAGCGTCTAGTTGTTCGGATGGGACAATAAACGGAGGCCCTGTGTACTACAGGCTGTGCATGTTAAAGATACCTCGACAGTTGGAAATTGAAAAAGTGTCTAGTCGTTCAGATGGGACAATAAACCAAGACCCCGTGTGCTACAGACTGTACACGTTAAAAATCCCCCGACAGTTGGAAATCCAAAAAGCGTCTAGTCGTTCAGATGGGACAATAAACCGAGGCCTTGTGATTTTCTAACATAAGTTTTGAATAATACCTGCTGAAGTGAAACACGGTTTTAAATAAAACCCACAAGTATCAATAATATAAAAATATAACATCTGAATAACGAGGGGAGAAAATGTGTTTGATAATCCAGAGTCAATATTGACAAATACTTCAAAAACACTGAGTTGTGAGAAATCGATTTATAGCCATTAGTAAAAATATCAACATCTAACACACCATAGATAACTGTTTTTATTACTAGTTTTATAAACATTTACCTTGGTCACCTTAAAGTACAGTTTGGGGGGTTAAAGGGACAGATGCGCCATCCAATTGACCAATCATACTTTAGTCTCAGAAACGGGAATTTTTTAGCTAAGCCAATCAGTAATAGTGTTCACAGCTCACTGTCAAAATTTGAGACTTCAAATCCATGTGTGTCTAGAATTATCTACGTTTGAATGTTAAAATGATGACTTGTCTTTTCTTGAGACACTGTCATATATAGAAAAAGTAAAAGAAATTCCTAGTGTGAGATATTTTTAAAGGAATTATGTGATTTTGGTACATTTCTAGTACTTCTGAAGACTATTTACATATATTCAAGACTCAAATCAACACCCGTCATTTCATTATAATGACCACCTTACCTCCCTTCCACCACCCCAACCTTGCTCTCTCCACCCCCAAGACGTCCCCTCCCCCCTAAAACATCAAGTCATCAACCTTCCTTTCCCCACCCCAAGTCATCAAGTGTTAAATCCATTCATCACTGTGATAAATTGCGTTTGTGATAGAGTGTTTAATGCGTAACGACTAACTGTATAAACATTGATTACCTCCTAATTATAAACTAATCTCTCACTTGACTTGTCAATTAGACAGGCTTACTAAAAGAAACAGGTTCACAAGCTCTTTCACCAATCATACTTTAGTCTCAGAAACAGGAATTTTTTAGCTAAACTAATCAGTAATAGTGTTCACAGCTCACTGTCGAAATTTGAGCCTTCAAATCCATGTGTGTCAAGAATTATCCACGTTTGAAAGCTAAAATGACGACTCGTCTTTTCTTGAGACTCTGTGATATATAGAAAAGACAGATATAGAAATAGGAAAAGAAATTCCTAGTTTGAGATATTTTTGAAGGAATTATGTGATTTTCGTACATTTCTAGTATTTCTGAAGACTATTAACATATATTCAAGACTCAAATCAACCAAGCCAAGGACCATGTATAGTGTATCGTTGTATTTTTAAAGGAATTATGTGATTTTGGTACATTTCTAGTATTTCTGAAGACTATTTACATATATTCAAGACTCAAATCAACCAAGCCAAGGACCATGTATAGTGTATCATTGTATTTTTAAAGGAATTATGTGATTTTCGTCCATTTCTAGTATTTCTGAAGACTATTTACATATATTCAAGACTCAAATCAACCAAGACAAGACAAGGACCATGTATAGTGTATTGTTGTATTTTTGAAGGAATTATGTGATTTTGGTACATTTCTAGTAATTCTGAAGACTATTTACATATATTTAAGACTCACATCAACCAAGCCAAGGACCATGTATAGTGTATCGTTGTATTTTTAAAGGAATTATGTGATTTCCGTACATTTCTAGTACTTCTGAAGACTATTTACATATATTCAACACTCAAATCAATCTCCAAAAATGGATTTCTAGTATTTCTGAAGACTATTTACATATATTCAAGACCAAAATAAATAAAAACAGAAACAGAAAGAATTATTGAATGTAGGCCAAAACTATAATCAATAGAATAGTACTAGAAATGAAATGAATGGAGTTTTACATCCTACTTTTCTGCACCATGTGGGCTAATGACGACGGGCAATGACATGCAGTGTACAATGAGGGAAATTTTTACCAGGACACGAGCATTAGCCAATCCTTTTTAATTTCCAACTGTCGAGGGATCTTTAACGTGTACAACCTATAACACACAGGGCCTTGTTATTGCCCCATTTTAAAACAGTACTAGAACCAAGGGAAAAAATTGGTAATTCGAAAACCAAAACTAAATCTTTAAAATGTAAAAGAGAAACAGAAAGAATTATTAAATGTAGGCCAAAACTAACTATAATCAACTAGTACAATAAAATAGTACTAAAAGCGAAGGAAAAAATTGCTAGTTGGTAAACCAATCAATAATACTAAATTAGAAGTAAAATCACGTTTTTTTTTGTACTGTATAGATATAGAGTCATTCACTGTCGTGTATTTCGAAGAGGATTTAAGATTTACGCTCTCGTTCACCAAACTACATCAATGTATGGTATTGTCATCAAATGACAGAATTCTTGGTCTCCTACACTATCATGATCTCCAGTTTAAATATTGATTATTTTATCACTAGATATCAGAGAATCAGAGAGAATATCAGGAAATATTGGCATTGTGAGAATTGAAGGGAATTTCAGGTGACAGTGGAATTGTGGACAATATCAGAGAATTGCACAGAACAGAAGGGAATTGTAGAAAACAGTGGCATTGTGGAGAATATCAGAGAAAAGCAGGAATTAGTAGAATTGTGGACAATATCAGAGAACAGAAGGGAATTGTAGAAAACAGTGGCATTGTGGAGAATATCAGAGAAAAGCAGGAAGTAGTAGAATTGTGGAGAACATCAGAGAATTTCAGGCAACATTGGCATTGTGGACAATATCAGAGAATTGCAGGAAGTAGTAGAATTGTGAACAATATCACAGAAAAGCAGGCAACAGTGGAATTGTGGACAATATCAGAGAAAAGCAGAATATTGCAGGCAACATTGGCATTGTGAGAATTGAAGGGAATTTCAGTGGAATTGTGGAAAATATCAGAGAATTACAGGCAACATTGGAATTGTGGACAATAGCAGAATATTTCAGGCAACAGTGGCATCGTGGACAATATCAGAGAATTGCAGGCAACAGTGGAATTGTGGACAATACCAGACAATTGTAGGAATTACTGGAATTGTGTTGGAACGAAAGCTATGATTAAAGTCTAGGATAAAGTAAGTATTTAGAAGGTTTTATTATTTAAACTATCATAATAAAATCTCTAGCTAGCTGTAGTCTTTTACCAAGTTAAATTCAATCAGATCAGAGTGGGGTAGTTTCCCTCATTGTACACTGCATGGTGTTGCTTGCCTTGTTGAATAAGAATGGATAACTGAATAAGAATGGATAACAATTCATTATATTAACAGTAAGTAGGATTGTTTTATTTATCCAACTTGGTTTCCCCCAGTCAGTGATGCAGGTCGGAGGAGCTGATCGTCAGTGAGGTCGGAGGAGCAAATCATCAGTGAGGTCAGAGGAGCTGATCATCAGTGAGGTCAGAGGAGCTGATTGTCAGTGAGGTCGGAGGAGCTGATTATCAGTGAGGTCGGAGGAGCTGATCGTCAGTGAGGTCAGAGGAGCTGATCGTTAGTGAGGTCAGAGGAGCTGATTGTCAGCGAGGTCAGAGGAGCTGATCATCAGTGAGGTTGGAGGAGCTGATCGTCAGTGAGGTCGGAGGAGCTGATCGTCAGTGAGGTGGGAGGAGCTCATCGTCAGTGAGGTCAGAGGAGCTGATCAGAATAAAGATCTTCTAATCAGGGTAATATTCAGAGGCCCCATGTGCTACAGGCTGTCCACTTTAAAGATATCTCAACAGTTAGTTAATAGAAAAGACCAGGCTAATGCGGCTGTCAGGACAAAATTTCCCTCATTGTACACTGCATGGTGTTGCCTGTCTTTATTATCCCAATGCAGAAAAGTTGTTTGTAAGGCTAATGCTGCTGTCCTGGCAAAATTTCCCTCATTGCACACTGCATGGTGTTGCCTGCCATCTAAAAAGCAATACATTAAACTCCATTGCATTTCCTTTCATCTTTGGCATTTCACTTTTAATTTAGATTAACTCTAAGGACATTTGTATGAGCTGAATTATTCCAATCTCCCTCATTGCACACTGCATGGCATTGCCTGTCATTTCATATCATTTCAATTCCTCTTGGCATTGTTCATTGATTTTGGCTAACTTTGTATTAGCTTAATTCTAATTTCCCTCATTGCACACTGCATGGCATTTCATTCTATATTCCTCTTGGTGTTGGTCATTGATTTTAACTAACTTTGTATTAGCTTAATTATTTTTTCCCTTATTGCACACTGCATGGCATTTCATTCTATATTCCTCTTGGTATTGGTCATTGATTTTAACTAACTTTGTATTAGCTGAATTATTTTAATTTGCTTAATTGCACACTGCAAGGATATTAGCATTAGGTTAATTATTTTATTGATATACTCCTGTCTTAGATTAATTAAAGTATTGTTGTGTACCGTGAGGAGACCGTTTTATATTATATTACAAGTATTGTGTAGTACAAGTAAACAAAACTTCGATATTTAATTCATTGTGTTGTCAAACAAGTCTTTCATGTGAGCAAGGAATTAATCCAAGCAAAACTCAAGTTCTAATGATCAAAACTGTTAAACGAAATCCAAAATCCAACAACAATATTTTGGCTGTATTCTCTAGCGTACAATCCAATCAAATCGCTGCATCTCGTGATACAAGAAAGACGGCTATTATAGTCAAGGTATAAGATGAAGTTTGTAATAGCTTGACACTGTGAAGATACAAGAAAGGTGGCTATTGTAGTCAAGGTATAAGTACAAAGTTCGTAATAGCTTGACATTGTGACGATGAAGTTTGTTATAGCTTGACATTGTGAAGATGGAGTTTGTAATAGCTTGACATTGTGAAGATGAAGTTAGTAATAGCTTGACATTGTGAAGATGTGATACAAGAAAGGTGGCTATGGCAGTCAAGGTATAAGTAAATATACAATCTAAACTATCTCCAATGAAAGAAGTAGGTCAACGTTAACGCGAGTGTATTTTTAATTATAATCATTAACGAAATAAAAAAAACTATTCTGAAGTGTTTAATCGTTATATTATACCAGAATCAATAGCGTGAAATATTGAATTTCTGAGTTAAAACATAAAATCTATTATTTTAATATTAACCTAGTATTATAGACAATCTTGATATCTCTAAATTCAACCTATTAATTCTGGAATATTTCAGATAAGTAAAGGGACAAGTTGAAAACCTACAATTACAGGAACCACAGACGTCTGATTGAAAATTGGAATGATGTAAATTGATGATATCAGTGTCCCTGATACACATAAAAAATTTAGAAAAAACCTCTTTACAATCTCTTTAACAAGAACCACAGACGTCTGATTGAAAATTGGAATGATGTAAATTGATGCTATCAGTGTCCCTGATACACATAAAAAATATAGAAATATAGAATATATTATGTGATTTTTGTACATTTCTAGTATTTCTGAAGACTATTTACATAATATTCAAGACTCAAATCAACACCAGAATCTTTTCCATTAATGTTTTCGAGTTCTGTTTTATCAATTTGAAAACAGTAAAGAACATCAAACATGTGTTAAATCTCTTTTCACAATTCTAAAAATAAGTTTGGTGTAATATTCTTGTACTGACACTTTACAACACAGTTTTAACTAGCTACTAGTAGACTCCAGGTTTGAATATTATTTATTTATTTATTTATTTATTTATTTATTTATTTATTTATTTATTTATTTATTTATTTATTTATTTATTCATTCATTCATTCATTCATTCATTCATTCATTCATTCATTCATTCATTCATTCATTCATTTGTTCATTCATTCATTCATTCATTCATTCATTCATTCATTCATTCATTCATTCATTCATTCATTCATTCATTCATTCATTCATTCATTTGTTCATTCATTCATTCATTCATTCATTCATTCATTCATTCATTCATTCATTCATTCATTCATTCATTCATTCATTTGTTCATTCATTCATTCATTCATTCATTCATTCATTCATTCATTCATTCATTCATTCATTCATTCATTCATTCATTCATTTGTTCATTCATTCATTCATTCATTCATTCATTCATTCATTTGTTTATGGATTCGTTCATCCATTCATTTTCATTCGTTTGTTCGTTCATTAATTTATTCATTCATTCGATCGTTTGTTAATTCGTTCATTTTTGTTCGTTTGTTCATTCATTCATTCATTCATTCATTTATTTAGTTTATTCTACAAATATTACACAAAATCGATGCTTTAAAGGGACAGATGCGCCATTCTTTTTGACCAATCATACTTTAGTCTCAGAAACAGGAATTTTTTTAGCTAAGCTAATCAGTAATAGTGTTCACAGCTCACTGTCAAAATTTGGGCCTTCAAATCCATGTGTGTCTAGAATTATCTACGTTTGAAAGTTAAAATGATGACTTGTTTTTTCTTGAGACACTGCCATATCAATTCTCGCTGGCCACGACAGTTTTAAAAGTATGTGGCAGTAAGTATTTTTTCGGTAGTTAAAAGACACTAGAATCCAATTCTCGCTGGCCACGACAGTTTTAAAAGTATGTGGCAGTAAGTATTTTTTTCGGTAGTTAAAAGACACTAGAATCCAATTCTTGCTGACCAAGACATTAAATTCCAAACCTTGATCTATTAATAGCAAAGACTATTGACATCAAATAAAGTCTAATATAAGACTAATTTCCTTCTAGCTCTTCACATAAGGAGGCTAGAAAATGACTATATGAAAATAGAAATTGCTCAAAGCAATCAGAGCTCTCTAGGAAAAAAAATCATTATTAGTAGACCTATATTAACAAGACAAAATATTGTTTGTGTCTTCCTGTATAGGAATATATCTGAATACATGAAATAAATGTTTTACGTCCTATGTTTCTGCACCATGTGGGCTAATGAAGACAGGCAACGCCATGCAGTGTGCAATAAGGCAAATTTTTCCTGGACAGCTGCATAAGCCTGCTCTTTTTCGATTTCCAACTGTCGAGGGATCTTTAACGTGTACAGCCTGTAACACACGGGGCCTCGGTTTATTGTCTCATCCGAACAAATAGACACTTTTTCCATGTCAACCCCTCTTACCTACATCACTGACAGGGGGAAACAGGGTTGAAAAATCTGAAGGTATTATCTCGACCTATGCTAGGATTGAACCCTGGACCTTCAGGTTAGCGAGCAAGCATCTAACTCACTGAGCCACCACTGAAAACTTCTTTACAATCTATTTTACGCAGTTTTGAAATGACTAACAGCTTTTGCGATAACGAAGTTATAAAAACGCTTAGCAACAATATAATTCTGAATATCTTGATGGACTCACTTTTCCATACTAAAATGCGAAACTTGGCTTCGAACATAGTGAAAATTCTCAAAAAGTGTACCCAAAAGTAACGGAGCAACTCTCATAAATAGTGACAAACTGACGATATCCCATTCCAGGAAACGAGTAGCGCCAAATTTATCGAGCTACATGGAGCTCAATCAGCTGGTATGGAAAATATTCACATAAACAAATAAATTTGAACGAAAAAATGAAATTAAGAAAAGACAAAATTGTAAAGTCATTATAAACACATTTTAATCTCCAAGGACCAAAAATTCAAAGATATTTTGATTCAATTTAACGTTCTTCAATCTCTTACACGAGCTCGTGCTTTTTTACGTATTTTATAATTAATATACTTCCTCGTGTGAAAAATTCATTAGCTGCTACCAATGTTTCACCAATATGTTGTTTTAGATTGTGGTTTTTGTTTTGCTGTTCGGATCGTTAGTACTTGGTTTATTTATTCATTAGCTGCTACCAATGTTTCACCAATATGTTGTTTTGCTGTTTGGATCGTTAGTACATGGTTTATTTATTCATTAGCTGCTACCAATGTTTCACCAATATGTTGTTTTGGATTGTGGGTTTTGTTTTGCTGTTCGGATTGTTAGTACTTGGTTTATTTATTCATTAGCTGCTACCAATGTTTCACCAATATGTTGTTTTGCTGTTCGGATCGTTAGTACTTGGTTTATTTATACATTAGCTGCTACCAATGTTTCACCAATATGTGTTTA
>NW_008711088.1:196583-197818 GCF_000327385.1 Lottia gigantea | reverse complement strand
AGAGTAGTATAGCTTGACATTGTGAAGATGAAGTTAGTAATAGCTTGACATTGTGAAGATGAAGTTTGTAATAGCTTGACATTGTAAAGATGAAGTTTGTTATAGCTTGACATTGTGAAGATAAAGTTTGTAATAGCTTGACATTGTGAAGATGAAGTTTGTAATAGCTTGACATTGTGAAGATGAAGTTTGTAATAGCTTGACATTGTGAAGATGAAGTTTGTAATAGCTTGACATTGTGAAGATGAAGTTTGTAATACAAGAAAAGTGGCTAGTACAGTCAAGGTATAAGACTGAATTCATAACAGCTTGACATTGTGAATATGCATGCCCCATCGCCCCACCCCAAAAATCCCCACCCCTAACAATACTCACCCTTCATTAATAAAGGCATAAAAGGAAGAATTGGTGGATTCATTTTGGCAACTGTTAATCTGTAAACACGATGATTTCTAGATGGATCCATCACCGTCTCGAACTCAGCAAATAACTTATTAAATTTACCAGGTAATTTCTGAAACAAAATCAAAATAAAATCTTAAAGGGACAGATGCGCCATCCGTTTAATCAATCATACCTTAGTCTCAGAAACAGGAATTTTTTAGCTAAGCTAATCAGTAATAGTGTTCACAGATCACTGTTGAAATTTGAGCCTTCAAATCCATGTGTGTCCAGAATTATCCGAGTTTAAAAATACGACTCGTCTTTTCTTGAGACACTGTCATATATAGAAAAGATATCTATAGAAATAGTTTAAATTCCTAGATCACATGACAAACTGAATAAATGACGAAGTCAATAGCGTTTACACACCAATAATGTTAGTGAGACCAACGTTTAATTCTTATATTTATATTCAGATACTTTTATTAATACAATTTTCACTGTTTTATATGATCAGTTATTTGAATTTACCACAAATCTTAGATTACGTCATTGTTGTGTTTTGATGATGTCATAGTATCACATGATAAACTACAGTTTATAGAAAAATAAACACCAGTTTGTGTAACTGGTTCATTGAAGAGAGTGATAATAGAAATGGAAATATTTACACTCACTTCAAAGCGTAAGTAAGATATAAGAACACAAATAACAAACCTCCCAGGTCTGTGAAAGCCGACTAACAGCTATATTACTTAATCCCATCACAATCGCAAAAAACGAATGCAGATTTTTATTTTCTTTACAGCTGAAAAAAATACCCCAAAAAATAACCATGAAATAGTTTTGTA
>NW_008711088.1:178339-196533 GCF_000327385.1 Lottia gigantea | reverse complement strand
TCTAATTTTCAATCAGACGTCTGTGGTTCTTGTAATTCCACTAAAACTAAGTGTTTATGACGTCACTAATTGCATATTGATGCTATCAGTGTCCCTGATACACATAAAAAATTTCTGTACAATCTCTTTACATATATTCAAGACTCAAATCAACCAAGCCAAGGACCATGTATAGTGTATCGTTGTATTTTTAAAGGAATTATGTGATTTTCGTACATTTCTAGTATTTCTGAAGACTATTTACATATATTCAAGACTCAAATCAACCTAGCCAAGGACCATGTATAGTGTATCGTTGTATTTTTGAAGGAATTATGTGATTTTGGTACATTTCTAGTATTTCTGAAGGCTATTTACATATATTCAAGACTCAAATCAACACCAGAATCTTTTCCATTAATGTTTTCGAGTTCTGTTTTATCAATTTGAAAACAGTAAAGAACATCAAACATGTGTTAAATCTCTTTTAACAATTCTAAAAATAAGTTTGGTGTAATATTCTTGTACTGACACTTTACAACACAGTTTTAACTAGCTACTAGTAGACTCCAGGTTTGAATATTATTTATTTATTTATTTATTTATTTATTTATTTATTTATTTATTTATTTATTCATTTGTTTATGGATTCGTTCATCCATTCATTTTCATTCGTTTGTTCGTTCATTCGTTCATTAATTTATTCATTCATTCGATCGTTTGTTAATTCGTTCATTTTTGTTCGTTTGTTCATTCATTCATTCATTCATTCATTTATTTCGTTTATTCTACAAATATTACACAAAATCGATGCTTTAAAGGGACAGATGCGCCATTCTTTTTGACCAATCATACTTTAGTCTCAGAAACAGGAATTTTTTTAGCTAAGCTAATCAGTAATAGTGTTCACAGCTCACTGTCAAAATTTGGGCCTTCAAATCCATGTGTGTCTAGAATTATCTACGTTTGAAAGTTAAAATGATGACTTGTTTTTTCTTGAGACACTGCCATATCAATTCTCGCTGGCCACGACAGTTTTAAAAGTATGTGGCAGTAAGTATTTTTTCGGTAGTTAAAAGACACTAGAATCCAATTCTCGCTGGCCACGACAGTTTTAAAAGTATGTGGCAGTAAGTATTTTTTTCGGTAGTTAAAAGACACTAGAATCCAATTCTCGCTGGCCAAGACATTAAATTCCAAACCTTGATCTATTAATAGCAAAGACTATTGACATCAAATAAAGTCTAATATAAGACTAATTTCCTTCTAGCTCTTCACATAAGGAGGCTAGAAAATGACTATATGAAAATAGAAATTGCTCAAAGCAATCAGAGCTCTCTAGGAAAAAAAATCATTATTAGTAGACCTATATTAACAAGACAAAATATTGTTTGTGTCTTCCTGTATAGGAATATATCTGAATACATGAAATAAATGTTTTACGTCCTATGTTTCTGCACCATGTGGGCTAATGAAGACAGGCAACGCCATGCAGTGTGCAATAAGGCAAATTTTTCCTGGACAGCTGCATAAGCCTGCTCTTTTTCGATTTCCAACTGTCGAGGGATCTTTAACGTGTACAGCCTGTAACACACGGGGCCTCGGTTTATTGTCCCATCCGAACGACTAGACGCTTTTTCCATGTCAACCTCTCTTACCTGCATCACTGACAGGGGGAAACTGTGTTGAAAAATCTGAAGGTATTATCTCGAACTATGTCAGGATTGAACCCTGGACCTTCAGGTTAGCGAGCAAGCATCTAACTCACTGAGCCACCACTGAAAACTTCTTTACAATCTATTTTACGCAGTTTTGAAATGACTAACAGCTTTTGCGATAACGAAGTTATAAAAACGCTTAGCAACAATATAATTCTGAATATCTTGATGGACTCACTTTTCCATACTAAAATGCGAAACTTGGCTTCGAACATAGTGAAAATTCTCAAAAAGTGTACCCAAAAGTAACGGAGCAATCTCATAAATAGTGATAAACTAAGTCTGTCCGAAAAACGTGACGATATCCCATTCCAGGAAACGAGTACGCCAGATTTGTCAAGCTACTTTGAGCTCAATCAGCTGGTA
Source organism: Lottia gigantea (assembly GCF_000327385.1). Lineage (NCBI taxonomy): Eukaryota > Metazoa > Mollusca > Gastropoda > Lottiidae > Lottia > Lottia gigantea. The sequence continues at coordinate 194,470 of NW_008711088.1, read as the reverse complement.
TGGAAAATATTCACATAAATAAATAAATTTCAACGAAAAAATGAAATTAAGAAGAGACAAAATTGTAAAGTCATTATAAACACATTTTAATCTCCAAGGACCAAAAATTCAAAGATATTTTGATTCAATTTAACGTTCTTTAATCTCTTACACGAGCTCGTGCTTTTTTACGTATTTTATAATTAATATACTTCCTCGTGTGAAAAGTTCATTATCTGTTACCAATGTTTCACTAATATGTTGTTTTGGATTGTGGTTTCGTTTTGCTGTTCAGATCGTTAGTACTTGGTTTATTTATACATTAGCTGCTAGCAATGTTTCATCAATATGTTGTTTTAGATTGTGGGTTTTGTTTTGCAGTTCGGATCGTTAGTTCTTGGTTTATTTATTCATTAGCTGCTACCAATGTTTCACCAATATGTTGTTTTAGATTGTGGGTTTTGTTTTGCAGTTCGGATCGTTAGTACTTGGTTTATTTATTCATTAGCTGCTACCAATGTTTCACCAATATGTTGTTTTGGATTGTGGGTTTTGTTTTGCTGTTCGGATCGTTAGTACTTGGTTTATTTATTCATTAGCTGTTACCACTGTTTCACCAATATGTTGTTTTGGATTGTGGGTTTTGTTTTGCTGTTCGGATCGTTAGTACTTGGTTTATTTATTCATTAGCTGCTACCAATGTTTCACCAATATGTTGTTTTGGATTGTGGGTTTTGTTTTGCTGTTCGGATCGTTAGTACTTGGTTTATTTATTCATTAGCTGTTACCAATGTTTCACCAATATGTTGTTTTGGATTGTGGGTTTTGTTTTGCTGTTCGGATCGTTAGTACTTGGTTTATTTATTCATTAGCTGCTACCAATGTTTCACCAATATGTTGTTTTGGATTGTGGGTTTTGTTTTGCTGTTCGGATCGTTAGTACTTGGTTTATTTATTCATTAGCTGCTACCAATGTTTCACTAATATGTTGTTTTGGATTGTGGGTTTTGTTTTGCTGTTCGGATCGTTAGTACTTGGTTTATTTATTCATTAGCTGTTACCAATGTTTCACTAATATGTTGTTTTGGATTTTGGGTTTTGTTTTGCTGTTCGGATCGTTAGTACTTGGTTTATTTATTGTTGGTAGATAATGTTTCCCCATTAGTTGTTTTAGATTTCGGGTTTTGTTTTGCTGTTCGGATCGTTAGTACTTGGTTTATTTATTCATTAGCTGCTACCAATGTTTCACCAATATGTTGTTTTGGATTGTGGGTTTTGTTTTGCTGTTCGGATCGTTAGTACTTGGTTTATTTATTCATTAGCTGCTACCAATGTTTCACCAATATGTTGTTTTAGATTGTGGGTTTTGTTTTGCTGTTCAGATCGTTAGTACTTGGTTTATTTATTCATTAGCTGCTACCAATGTTTCACCAAAATGTTGTTTTGGATTGTGGGTTTTGTTTTGCTGTTCGGATCGTTAGTACTTGGTTTATTTATTCATTAGCTGCTACCAATGTTTCACCAATATGTTGTTTTAGATTGTGGGTTTTGTTTTGCTGTTCAGATCGTTAGTACTTGGTTTATTTATTCATTAGCTGCTACCAATGTTTCACCAAAATGTTGTTTTGGATTGTGGGTTTTGTTTTGCTGTTCGGATCGTTAGTACTTGGTTTATTTATTCATTAGCTGCTACAAATGTTTCACCATTAGTTGTTTTGGATTGTGGGTTTTGTTTTGCTGTTTGGATCGTTAGTACATGGTTTATTTATTCATTAGCTGCTACCAATGTTCACCAATATGTTGTTTTGGATTGTGGTTCCGTTTTTCAGTTCAGATCGTTAGTACTTGGTTTATTTATTCATTAGCTGCTACCAATGTTTCACCAATATGTTGTTTTGGATTGTGGGTTTTGTTTTGCTGTTTGGATCGTTAGTTCTTGGTTTATTTATTCATTAGCTGCTACCAATGTTTCACCAATATGTTGTTTTGGATTTTGTGTCTCGTTTTGCAGTTCAGATCGTTAGTACTTGGCATTGTCTGTCTTCATTAGCCCACATGGTGCAGAAAAGTAGGACGTAAAACTCCATTCATTTCATTTCATTTACTGATTGAATACTTAAACCAAAAGAAAACAGGCAGTAGAACATATTTAGTTTCATAGAAAATTAACGTTAGATGTTTGGATAGGCTAATTAAACGTTTTGTGTAGATTTTTGTTTTCGTTCTTATTGATTATTTCCATTGGACAAACTTGTATTAAAGGGATTGTAAAGAATTCGATCGGACAATTTTCCACATCAATACAACAAAATACAAAGCAATCATTTTCACAAACCAGAAGGTTTTCTCAAATCTTTACATGTATCAGGGATTTAAAATTAGAATGGTGTAAACTGATATTATCAGTGTCTCTGATACACATAAAAAATTTAGAAAACCTCTTTACAATCTCTTTAACAAGAACCACAGACGTCTGATTGAAAATTAGAATGATGTAAATTGATGCTATCAGTGTCTTTGATACACATACAAAATTTAGAAAACCTCTTTACAATCTCTTTAACAAGAACCACAGACGTCTGATTGAAAATTAGAATGATGTAAATTGATGCTATCAGTGTCCCTGATACACATACAAAATTTAGAAAACCTCTTTACAATCTCTTTAACAAGAACCACAGACATCTGATTGAAAATTAGAATGATGTAAATTGATGCTATCAGTGTCCCTGATACACATAAAAAATTTAGAAAACCTCTTTACAATCTCTTTAACAAGAACCACAGACGTCTGATTGAAAATTAGAATGATGTAAATTGATGCTATCAGTGTCTCTGATACACATAAAAAATTTAGAAAACCTCTTTTACAATTCCTTTAACAAGAACCACAGACGTCTGATTGAAAATTAGAATGGTGTAAATTGATGCTATCAGTGTCTCTGATACACATAAAAAATTTAGAAAACCTCTTAACAATTCCTTTAACTGAACGTGAAATAAAGATTTGCTGGTAGATGGTATTGATGTGAAAACTAGTCAACATTGACAGCAAATAAATAACTTGACATTTAGAAAGATGGTAATCATCTAATTCTCACTGGACAAAGTTGTCAATAAAAAAACAAGCAATTTCTCTTCTTCCTTTTAATTAAGTCAAAAGGAAAAGCTAAATTCTTGTATTGTTTTAACGACTCCCTTGAGAACCTTATACAATGACTGCTTATTACTAGGCAATTACTTAAAGATGGGTTCCCTTATTTTTATTTATAAAAATGAAAATGCTAATATTTATATGAATAGAAAGTAGAGGTGTTCTAATGACTTGGAAAAATACCAGTTTGTCTCACATGTCCATACTTAATTCATAATTAGCTAAATTATAAGAGAATTACCAGCAGAATTCCAATGAGTGACCGAACAAGAAAGGTCAAAAAGTCTCTTTTTGTTCATCCAGACTGTACATACATGGACATTTATGTTTGGTTAAAACTCTTGATTAAGAATACATGATAATTCATTAGAAACATCAATTAATCAAATAGTTTGCTTAATTTGACACTAAAAAATAAGGAAACCTATCTTTAAAGGGATTGTAAAGAGGTTTGCTTAAATTTGTTATGTGTATCAGGGACACTGATATCATCAATTTGCCAGTTGTCTGTTGTGGTCCTTATTATGAGGTCTACCAGCAGGTCCTTGACTGAACCTCTTGGAATTGATCTTTCCTACATTATCAAGGTTATATATAGCTGGTTTTTGACCGAACCTTTCGGCATTACGTTTTCCAAGATTGTCTGCACCTATTTACAACTGTTTTTGACCGAACCTTTCGGCATTGATCTTTCTTAGATTATCAAGGTTATTTATATCTACCAGCAGGAAAAATAAATCAACAATTGTAGAATGACGTTGATTTCTATCTATTTCTACGTATTTAGCTTATTACAGACTTAAACCATCGTAGTTTAGTAGTTAAGGTCTTCTAGGCCTGTCACTTGATTTGGCTAATGGAATTTTCCAATCGTTAAACTTAGTAAAGTAGAGGCTTGGTCATCCAATCAGGATATTATTGGCTACAAACACCATTAATAACTCTCTAGACCGTAATACTTTATCAGATAAAAACAACTGTTTAACCTTAAACGGCTTGGAGAAAATGCGATTAACTGAAATGAATGGAGTTTTTCATCCAACTTTTCTACAACTAATTGGGTTAACAAAAAACTGGCAATGCCATGCAGTGTGAAGTGAGGGAATTCTTAGACAAGAGTAAAACCTTACACGACTTGGAGGAAATACCATTAACTGAAAAAGAATTTTACATTTACTGTTCTGTACTTAATTGGCTAATGAACACTGGCAACGCCATGCAGTGTGTGATGAGGGAAATTTGCGTTGTCTGTCTTCATAAGCCCAATTAGGCCCAGAAAGGTAGGGATAAATCTCCAGTTTATTTCATTTCCCAGAAGAGACGGAAAAAGCATAAATCAAAAATGACAGAACAGGAAGCCAACTGCCAGCCTAAATTTCCCTCATTGCACACTGCATGGCATTGCCTGTCTTCATTAGCTTACTCAGGTGCAGAAAAGTAGAATAAAAAACTCTATTTCATTTCTTAGAAGAAACGGAAAAAACATAATTCAAAAATGACAGAACAGGAAGCCAACTGCCAGCCTAAATTTCCCTCATTGCACACTGCATGGCATTGCCTGTCTTCATTAGCTTACTCAGGTGCAGAAAAGTAGAATAAAAAAACTCTATTTCATTTCTAAGAAGAGACAGAAAAAACATAAATAAAAAATGACAGAACAGGAAGCCAACTGCCAGCCTAAATTTCCCTCATAGCACACTGCATGGCATTGCCTGTCTTCATTATCTTACTCAGGTGCAGAAAAGTAGAATAAAAAACTCTATTTCATTTCTAAGAAGAGACAGAAAAAACCATAAATCAAAAATGACAGAACAGGAAGCCAACTGCGAAAGTTTTTGTCATTTCAAATTGAATTTGAAAGTTGTTGTCGTGGGGAAGCAGACGGCAAGCTCTTCTCCCTGTCAAACTTTATTATCTGTTTATAAAAATTCTTATTCCTTCAAAATATCTATTTATCTTAAATTCTGGATATTTCCGAAGTCTATTCTGTGAAAATTTACAGACATCAACAGGGCCACTACTATAATTAAAGATGGGTTTCCTTATTTTTATTTATAAAAATGAAAATGCTAATACTTATATGAATAGAAAGTAGAGGTGTTCTAATGACTTGGAAAAATACCAGTTTGTCTCACATGTCCATAATTAATTCATAATTAACTAAATTAGAAGAGAATTACCAGCAGAATTCCAATGAGTGACGGATCAAGAAAGGTCAAAAAGTCTTTTTTGTATTGTTCATCCAGACTGTAATTACATGGACATTTATGATTGGTTAAAACTCTTAATTATATGCAATAAGAACATAATGATATGATTAAGAATACATGATAATTCATTAGAAACACCAATTAATCAAATAGTTTGCTTAATTCGACACTAAAAAAATAAGGAATCCCATCTTTAATTATATACAATAAGAACATAATGATATGATTAAGAATACATGATAATTCATTAGAAACACCAATTAATCAAATAGTTTGCTTAATTTGACACTAAAAAATAAGGAAACCCATCTTTAATTATATGCAATAAGAACATAATGATATGATTAAGAATACATGATAATTCATTAGAAACACCAATTAATCAAATAGTTTGCTTAATTCGACACTAAAAAAATAAGGAATCCCATCTTTAATTATATACAATAAGAACATAATGATATGATTAAGAATACATGATAATTCATTAGAAACACCAATTAATCAAATAGTTTGCTTAATTTGACACTAAAAAATAAGGAATCCCATCTTTAAGAGTCAGTTTATTTCGTGTTGTTTAAATGCACTAGAAGATTGAAGCAGGCGGCAAGCTCTTTGCACAAATTTTTTATTTTCTGTTTTAAAAATATTGATTTAAATCATTGCAACTTAAAATGTCAGAGAGATTCACGCGAATTCTTTGTTTGTGATTTATAGAAATTATAAGAACTTAAAAGTTTCTTTTTTAATCGTAGAGTAGCGATTTCTGGATAGATTTAATATTCATTATCTTGATATTATGGGCACAAAAGGGAACAAGGACCTTTGCAATAATGACGTCATAAAACACTTAGTTTTAGTGGAATTGCAGGAACCACAGACATCTGATTGAAAATTAGAATGATGTAAATTGATGCTATCAGTGTCCCTGATACACATAAAAAATTTACAAAACATCTTTACAATCTCTTTAACAAGAACCGCAGGCGTCTGATTGAAAATTAGAATGATGTAAATTGATGATATCAGTGTCCCTGATACACATAAAAAATTTAGAAAACTTCTTTACAATCTCTTTAACAAGAACCACAGACGTCTGATTGAAAATTAGAATGGTGTAAATTGATGCTATCAGTGTCCCTGATACACATAAAAAATTTAGAAAACCTCTTTACAATCTCTTTAACAAGAACCACAGACGTCTGATTGAAAATTAGAATGGTGTAAATTGATGCTATCAGTGTGTCTGATACACATAAAAAATTTAGAAAACCCCTTTACAATCTCTTTAACAAGAACCCCAGACGTCTGATTGAAAATTAGAATGATGTGAATTGATACTATCAGTGTCCCTGATACACATAAAAAATTTAGAAAACATCTTTACAATCTCTTTAACAAGAACCACAGACGTCTGATTGAAAATTAGAATGATGTAAATTGAACGCTCCATAAACAATGATATGTATTTTTGTAATATCTTTTCAGAAGTTTTAGCTAAATACATTTGGTGCTCACAACTACAGCCATCAGAATTCATCGTTTGTCCTCCAGGCCGATGGTGTTCATCTTTTGTTGGCCATCACCAGCCTAATGCCTTGAATGAACTCCATTTCATTTCATTTTTATTATTTTTCAGATAATGGTAATGGTAAAGGCTTGACGATAGTGGCAACCATGTCTCTTGAACAACCAGACTTAAACAACATCAAGTTTGACCTAATACCTCAGATAGACTCGTCTACCTCGTCTTCAATCTACATCAAATGGGAAACACGCGCTCAAGTTCCGAACTTCGTGGAAGGTTATCAAGTACATTACCAGAAGGTTGCTAGTAGTTACGTACAGTACAGTTTAATGTTACCGCCATCAACGACCAGCTACAGTATCAAAAATCTTGTGGCGGATACGTATTACAAGGTGTGTGTGGTTCTATATCGTAACGATACTAACACAGAGGATCGTTCCTGTATGGACGCGTATACGACAAGCTGGCATATTCCCGTCTCAATAGGTAGCAGTATTGGAGCCATTTTAGCGCTCTCGATCATCGTTTGGATCGTGCTTCTATCTAGGTGTCCTTCCTTACTTCGTAACTTCGGAATCTAGTAAATATGACAGTATGTCATCACATTATCGTCATGACGACGATAGATTTGAATTCAGTGACACCACAATGCATCCTGAAGATTTTTCCGAGTACGTTGATGAAGATTGTTTGAGTTTTGAGCCGAAGGATCCACATAAACATTCGCATGTAACGGATCCTATGTGTAACGGAGCCAAATTTGGTCGGAACGGAAGTGGACGGTATCATCGTGGCAGTCGTAAAGGAAGTCGTCATGGAAAATCCCATCATCACCAACATCATCATTTAAATCAGACACATCATCCCGAGGGAAGTATTCTGCCTAAGACGACCATCTTGGTTTTGAAATCCGACGATAGCCAAAGTATTAAGAACGATCCCGTATGATCCAGAATCTAAAAATCGTTACTTATGAATTTTAAAATTAGTGTCCTTGGTCCTGGTCGCCAAATTTTAACGAAGATACAATTCAGGTTTTAAGAAATACAGTAATCTGATTGGATAATAAAACTGAATTCAAAGTGATTGACCAATCAAATGAATGGAATCATCTTAACTTACAATGTACAGTAATCTGATTGGATGATAAAACTGAATTTAAAATCAATTCTAATGATGGACCAATCAGATGACTGGAACACTAAAATCATCTGAAGTTGTGAAATACAGCAATCTGATTGGATAAAAAAAGAACAGATTTTAGTGATTGACCAATCAGATGACTGGAACACTACAATCATCCTAAGTCAAGAAATACAGTAATCTGATAAGATAATAAAACTGAATTTAAAATCCATGTTAGTGATTGACCAATCAGATGACTGGAACACTAAAATCATCCTAAGTTAATAAAATACAGCAATCTGATTGGTTAAAAAAAACTAAATTTAAAATCAATTTTAGTGATTGACCAATCAGATGACTGGAATACTAAAATCATCTGAAGTTGTGAAATGCAGTAATCTGATTGGATAAAAAAAGAACAGATTTTAGTGATTGACCAATCAGATGACTGGAAATTAAGTTTGATTGACAGTGGTCCTATCTTTTCGTTCGTGCATAAAATTTTAGCGCAGCAAAATACAGAGGTGACGATTTTTTTGCCTTTCTTTTGAAAAGGGACAAATCAGGAAACAGAAATTCCACGGAATAGAGAATTTTTTTTGAATATCTTAAGATCTAAATTGCTCACTACAAACAAAATCAGGAAACAGAATTCCACCTAAGGAACAGAGAATTATTTTTGAAACGTCTAAATACTAACGATCTAATCAAAAATAGATCACAATTTCGTACATTTTTTCTGTTTCGATTGTAATCTAACAATTTTTATACCAAAGGCCTGTTCCCAATGATAGCATTTTTAACCAATCAAAGAGAGTAGAGCAACATGACAGCTTACCCACAATTCCTTGTTTTTATCAAGAAACAGGTTTAACATGACAACGCTTTGATTGGTTAAAAATATCATATTTAGAACAGAACTGTGGTAGAAAACTTGTTAGATTACCATGGAGACTAAAAGATCAGAAAACAAAAAAGATACGAAATATTTTGGAATATTTTTGAACGTCCTGAATTTTTTGAAATTCGTCATGACAAAGTTCATCTCTATATTTTCACTTGTATCATTCCACATGAAATATGTACAGTGCATTCTGGGTATTTCGTCTCCATGGCGATTTCTCCGGGGAAACAAGGAGGCCATTTTTAACCAATCAAAGCTTGTCATCTAAATCTGATGTAGGTCTAAAACCTGTTACTTCATAAAATAAGGAATTGTGGGATAGTAAAACCCAAAAAGATTTTGATATCCCACAATGCCTTATTTTAGGAATGCCATTTCTACTGAGAGCAAGGAGGCCATTTTTAACCAATCAAAGCTTGTCATCTAAATTTGATGTAGGTCTAAAACCTGTTACTTCATAAAAAAAGGAATTGTGGGATAGTGAAACCCAAAATCCCACAATTCCTTATTTTATCGATGCCATTTCTACGGAAGAGCAAGGAGGCCATTTTTAACCAACCAAAGCGTGTCATTTAAATTGATGTAAAACTCCTTTTGATAAAATAAGGCATTGTGGGATTGTTAAACCAAAAATGATTTTGATATCCCACAATGCCTTATTTTAGGAATGCCATTTCTACTGGAGAGCAATGAGGCCATTTTTAACCAACCAAAGCGTGTCATTTAAATTGATGTAAAACTCCTTTTGATAAAATAAGGCATTGTGGGATAGTGAAACCCAAAATGATTTTTATATCCCACAATTCCTTATTTTATCAAGAAACACATGACACGTTTGGATTGGTTAAAGGGATTGTAATGACTTATTGCCAATTAGATAATGGCTTGTATAACTGATGGTCTGATAACTGATAAGCTTATTAACAACTTTCTACCTATTAGATAATGGATGACGTCTAATTAAGATGACGATTAACGACTGTGAAAGATTAACGTTTACTTATCCTCTTGTTAATTAAAATTATGATGGGTATAGGAAATAGTATATCGGGGTCAAGCTGGTGGGCGTTTCTTTTTCATTCCCTTTGGCCTCCAGCCTCCCCCCTCCCTGAAAAAAGCCCAAGAATAAAAAAATTCTTTCAAATTGCATTACATATTTAAGCCTTTAATTTTCAAAAAATAGAATCGAAAGGAAAAAAATTTGCGTTGCTCGCATGGAACACGTTCTGAACTCTGTTCCATTTTGTTTTATTGAACATTCTGTTGATTCTATAAATCTGGAACTGACCAATCAAATGCCATCTTCAACTTTCTCCATAATCCGATACATTTCCACGGCCCCGTTCGATGTCAGATTACCCAGAATACACTGTATATAATATTTACCATCAATGTTGTCTAGTGCCATATTATATTTAATTTTAACTATCGTAACAAAATAAAATATTTTCTTCTTCTTCAAAACTAGACGTTATTTCACAGGCTTCGAAAGGGGTTGCCAGATTTGGATGTTAGACGCTTGCTCCTTAACCTGAAGGTCCAGGGTTCAATCCCAGCATAGGTCAAGATAATACCTTCAGATTTTTCAAATAAATCAAGGCCAGGTGTGCTCCAGACTGTACACGTTGGAAATCAAAAAAGAGTAGGCTAATGCTGCTCTCCTAGCAAAATTTCCCTCATTGTACACTGCATAGCATTGTCAGTCTTCAGACTTTCAAACAAAATTATAACCTTATATAACATTTTAACACTCTAAGTTACTTAGCAACAGTCCAGAAGTACTAGAAAATGTGGTCTAGACACACCTAGATTTGAAGGCTCAAATTTCAACAGTGAACTGTGAACACTATTACTGATTAGCTTAGCTAAAAAATTCCTGTTTCTGAGACTAAAATATGATTGTAAGATTTGAACGACATATAGAAGCGAGGAGCACATATAACAAAACACAAGACAATATTATATACAAGGCCCAGGGCTCAATCCTAGCATAGGTCAAGATAATACCTTCAGATTTTTCAACCCAGTTTCCCCCTGTCAGTGATGTAGGTAAGAGAGACTGACATGGAAAAAGCGTCTAGTCATTCAGATGGGACAATAAACCGAAGCCGAAGAAAGTAGTATAGTTGGTCAGAGCATTTGCTTGGTTACACCGATCAAATAGTGGATGTTGGTTCATATCATATCACATAATTCCTTTAAAAATATCTCAAACTAGGAATTTTACTCATTATTTCTATAGATGTCTTTTCTATATATCACAGAGTCTCAAGAAAAGACGAGTCGTCATTTTAACATTCAAACGTAGATAATTCTGGACACACATGGATTTGAAGGCTCAAATTTCGACAGTGAGCTGTGAACACTATTACTGATTAGCTTAGCTAAAAAAATTCTGTTTCTGAGACTAAAATATGATTGTAAGATTTGAACGACATATAGAAGTGAGGAGCACATATAACAAAACACAAAACAATATTATGGAATATAACACACTTCTTTAATATGGTTTGGCACATAACGTTTCAACACAATATACACGTGTCATCATTGTTTCTTGTTGGTATATATTTTGTTATGTTTTATTCTCTTGCCATTACACCTGATGACGACACGTGTATATTGTGTTGAAACAATTATCCCTTTATAAAATTTTATTGAAAAATTATCAAAGCTGAACAGAAAGATGTAAAAATTGATTTAAATCTCAGAAGAATAGAATTTACGAGTATATAATGCATTTCCCAGAATTCAATTAGGTTTTTTTTATAAATTTTACATTAAAACTAATATTTCAAATAACTGCACTAATATTTTTTACTTTAATTCAAGATATTTTCAGATTGTAAAGAGATTTTTTAAACTTTTAAAGGTCATAGTCAGCCATTTTCAGAATTGATTTGAGTAAATAGTCTTCAGAAATACTAGAAATGTACGAAAATTACATAATTCCTTTAAAATATCTCAAACTAGGAATTTTACTCACTATTTCTATAGATGTCTTTTCTAAATATCACAGAGTATCTTAAATTGACGAGTCGTCATTTTAACTTTCAAACGTAGATAATTCTGGACACACATGGATTTGAAGGCTCAAATTTCAACAGTGAGCTGTGAACACTATTACTGATTAACTTAGCTAAAAAATTAATGGCAGCTAATTTGTCCGGGAGGTTGACAAGAGTTGTCAGTAAATGAATGTTTCTGAAAGTGAACTTTTCATATTTCGTGGGTTTTGTTTACAGTTTACAATTCAAGAACAAGGGCAATAACTCATAGTAAATATTTTTCGATTCGTCTGATTTTCAATAGGGTTCATCCTTGGGTGATTACAAACACTCATACCAAGTTTCGTCAAAATCCATCAAGAAACCAGCTCTCTATCGTGTCCACAAACAATTCAAGAACAAGGGCAATAACTCATAGAAAATTACTTTCGATTCGTCTGATTTTCAATAGGGTTGATCCTTGAGTGATTACAAACATTCAAACCAAGTTTCGTCAAAATCCATCAAGAAACCAGCTCTCTATCGTGTCCACAAACATATCAAGAACAAGGGCAATAACTCATACTAAATATTTTTCGATTCGTCTGATTTTCAATAGGGTTCATCCTTGGGTGATTACAAACATTCACACCGAGTTTCGTCAAAATCCATCATGAAACCAGCTCTCATCAGTTTATATGGTATACTACTCCTGAGTTTTATTGTATACAACGTTTCAACAATTTTACATTGCCACTATCAGGAGAAAATGGCAGTGAAAAAAATTGCAACTTACCGATTTAAGAAATTTGATTTCTGATCCGATTTTTCGTCCAAGTTTCGAAGCTCCTTCGATATTGGTGAATTCCTTACATTTCTTCAAAAGCTCTTCAGCGAAAGCTAAGTATTTATCTACCGACAAATCCGGAGAGCTGCACGCCATTTTAACTTTTTATTCATCAATTCTAACCTGAAATGGAAGCAAAATATATCAGTTGCCTGAAACTCTAAGCAACATGTTTCAGGTTCTGTTTTAGTTGTCTAAAGATCACACAGCGTGAAACTCTGAGTAACAACATGTTTCAGGTTCTGTTTTAGTTGTCTGAAGATCACACAGTGTGAAACTCAGAGTAACAACATGTTTCAGGTTCTGTTTTAGTTGTCTGAAGATCACACAGTGTGAAAATCTGAGTAACAACATGTTTCAGGTTCTGTTTTAGTTGTCTGAAGATCACACAGTGTGAAACTCAGAGTAACAACATGTTTCAGGTTCTGTTTTAGTTGTCTGAAGATCACACAGTGTGAAAATCTGAGTAACAACATGTTTCAGGTTCTGTTTTAGTTGTCTGAAGATCACACAGTGTGAAAATCTGAGTAACAACATGTTTCAGGTTCTGTTTTAGTTGTCTGAAGATCACACAGTGTGAAACTCTGAGTAACAACATGTTTCAGGTTCTGTTTTAGTTGTCTGAAGATCGCACAACGTGAAACTCTGACAAATAGCATGTAATGAAGACAGACAATGCAGTGTGCAATGAGGGAAATTTTACCAGGACAGCGGAATTAACCTGCTCTTTTTCGATTTCCAACTGTCAAGGGATCTTTAACATCTACAGCCTGTAGCACACAGGGCCTCGGTTTATTGTCCAACTGAACGACTTGACGCTTTTTCCATGTCAGTCCCTCTTACCTACATCACTGACAGAGGGAAACTGGGTTGAAAAATTTGAAGGTGTTATCTCGACCTAGGTCGGTATCGTTCACTTACAAATTTACTATATAAAGGGGGATAACTACAAAATCTTTCATCAATACAAAATCAACTTCCAACCCAACATCTCATCAATATTGGCTACATGCCAAAACAAAGTTTCATCAAAATCAAACAAGTTATTGCCCAGCAATATAGGCCCACTTTTAACATAAATTCAGTTTATTTGGGGTTGAAACTCCATTAATATTTGTTGAAACGTACCCAAATTCAAACGTGTCCAAGATCTTGAGGATTTAATCCTACAGCCAAAATTTTATCAAAATTTGATAAAAACTGTTGCCTCTTGCCCTTTTTAAGTATTTGCAGTAAATCAAGGGCTGTAACTCTTTCAATATTTGTTGAATTTGTTGACTCCTGTATTATTTTTCAGTTCTATAGCCTACCTTCCTTCAGAGGTGCGGAAAATCCCACAAAACTATTTTTTCTGTCTACACTGGCCTCTATAACTGTCGAAATATCTATCAGAGGATGGAATAGAGACAGATATTTCAAAATATCTATCAGAGACTGTAAAAGAAGCAGGTAAACTTTGGAATTGCACAACTATGGAAATAATTTCAGTATATCGACACGGGAGCAATATGGTCGTTGGCAAGATGGATGGAAATATGTTTGTTTATGTTTTTCTAAGGCTTGGCCTTCACTGAATTTTTGAAAATACAAACCTGAACTGAATGTGAACAAAATTCAATCATCTAACTTAATGTCGAACCAATAAATTCACGGGAAAAGCGATTTAAAGCCTATTTTCTTTCCCATATTGTAACTTCTAGTGTTTCTGTTGTGTGGTTGATATCTAACAAAATGAAAGTAGAAAATACACGATTTTGATTGGATCTTATTCATCTGCTATTTATAGATTAGACTGAACAGACGACATGAAATGAATGGAGCTTTACATCCGACTTTCCAATTTCTGTACCTGATTAGGTTAATGAAGACAGGCAACGCCATGCAGTGTGCAGTGAGGGAAATTTTGCCAGGACAGTGACATTAGTCTGCTCTTCTTTTTGGGAATTTTTGCAGCCTGTAGGTAGGACGAAGTTTCAATGCTAATGGACGATTTCAAAGCTTCATCACAAGTAAGACCTTTTTTTATTTTATTAGGCCAACACTAGGGCCACTCTCGGAAGCACTGCCCGTGGCATCAGAATTGTGTAACCTTGGGGATTCGAGCACATGGCACCTAATCACCTAGCAGACTGTGTAGCCTAGTCATTATCAATGTGGTTAAATTTAGGGGTTGGAAGCCGACACTGGGCCACTCTCGAAATCACTGATCGTGGCATCAAATTTCAAATATTTCTTACATATCCTGAGGATAACATCTTATCCAACATGCCTGTCATTAGCTTCCCTGGAAAAATAGGCCTAGTTTGCACCCCACTAGGCTATAGATATTTAGGGAGAACCCTATCAGACTGTATGAGAGGCTTGTGACTATTAGGGCCTCCCCCTCCACAGAGTTGCATGGACAGTTGTCCCCCCCCCCCCCCCAATTATGTCAGTCTGTTCCCTATTTGTACACCCCACCCCCTAAAAATATTTCCAAGAGAATATTTTGCTAAAGCATAGGGCTACAGTTTTTCGTATTCAATGCAAATATAATTTGAGGTGGTTTAATGATTGAGATTGTAAAAAGGTTTTCTATATTTTTTATGTGTATCAGAGACACTGATAGCATCAATTTACACCATTCTAATTTTCAATCAGACGTCTGTGGTTCTTGTTAAAGAGATTGTAAAAAGGTTTTCTACATTTTTTATGTTTATCAGAGACACTGATAGCATCAATTTACACCATTCTAATTTTCAATCAGACGTCTGTCGTTCTTGTTAAAGAGATTGTAAAGAGGTTTTCTATATTTTTTATGTGTATCAGAGACACTGATATCATCAATTTACATCATTCTAATTTTCAATCAGACGTCTGTGGTTCTTGTTAAAGAGATTGTAAAGAGGTTTTCTAAACTTTACTTGTGTATCAGAGACACTGACAGCATCAATTTACATCATTCTAATTTTCAATCAGATGTCTGTGGTTCTTGTTAAAGAGATTGTAAAGAGGTTTTCTATATTTTTTATGTGTATCAGAGACACTGATAACATCAATTTACATCATTCTAATTTTCAATCAGATGTCTGTGGTTCTTGTTAAAGAGATTGTAAAGAGGTTTTCTATATTTTTTATGTGTATCAGAGACACTGATATCATCAATTTACATCATTCTAATTTTCAATCAGATGTCTGTGGTTCTTGTTAAAGAGATTGTAAAGAGGTTTTCTAAATTTTGTATGTGTATCAGAGACACTGATAGCATCAATTTACATCATTCTAATTTTCAATCAGACGTCTGTGGTTCTTGTTAAAGAGATTGTAAAGAGGTTTTCTATATTTTTTATGTGTATCAGGGACACTGATAGCATCAATTTACATCATTCTAATTTTCAATCAGACGTCTGTGGTTCTTGTT
>NW_008711088.1:173043-178289 GCF_000327385.1 Lottia gigantea | reverse complement strand
ATCGCTTGGTCCATTGGTCCAAAAAAGTAGGTATGTGTCAATTTCGCCTTACACATGATGAAATTTCTCCCGGCTACCAGCAAGGTGATTTAGACAAAAAGTCCACCATTTTTGTATAACTCTTCCTCGAGAAGTGGCGGAGAAAAAAAAAAAAATTTTGCTACAGTAGGAATTTTGATGTCGGCGACAAAGTTTAAGTCATAAAAAAGGAGGTATGTCTCAACTTCGCTTGGCTTTGGAGATTTCGACAGCAAAAAGATTGCTGAGCACCATTTCCATAGCTTTCTCATCGATGGGTTGGGAACTAATTTGTGTTGGATTTTTCTGTAAAATTTTAAAAACGTACCAAAGCGTCTATATGTTCTCTCGGGGTTATAAATAATCTTCCATTTAAACTCAATCCAGTTGTAACACATAAATTATTATCTTTAAATACCATACGATCTACAATATAATACAAAATATTAAACCAGAACCTGAAACATGTTGTTACTCAGAGTTTCACACTACAAATAGAAATATTAAACCAGAACCTGAAACATGTTGTTACTCAGAGTTTCACACTACAAATAGAAATATTAAAACAGAACCTGAAACATGTTGTTACTCAGAGTTTCGCTCTACAAATAGAAATATTAAAACAGAACCTGACACATGTTGTTATTCAGAGTTTCACACTACAATATAAAATATTAAACCAGAACCTGACACATGTTGTTACTCAGGGTTTCACACTACAAATAGAAATATTAAAACAGAACCTGACACATGTTGTTACTCAGGGTTTCACACTACAAATAGAAATATTAAAACAGAACCTGAAACATGTTGTTACTCAGGGTTTCACACTACAAATAGAAATATTAAAACAGAACCTGACACATGTTGTTATTCAGAGTTTCACACTACAATATAAAATATTAAACCAGAACCTGAAACATGTTGTTACTCAGGGTTTCACACTACAAATAGAAATATTAAAACAGAACCTGAAACATGTTGTTACTCAGAGTTTCACACTACAAATAGAAATATTAAAACAGAACCTGACACATGTTGTTATTCAGAGTTTCACACTACAATATAAAATATTAAACCAGAACCTGAAACATGTTGTTACTCAGAGTTTCACACTGTGTGATCTTCAGACAACTAANACAGAACCTGAAACATGTTGTTACTCAGAGTTTCACGCTATGTGATCTTCAGACAACTAAAACAGAACCTGAAACATGTTGTTACTCAGAGTTTCACACTATGTGATCTTCAGACAACTAAAACAGAACCTGAAACATGTTGTTATTCAGAGTTTCACACTATGTGATCTTCAGACAACTAAAACAGAACCTGAAACATGTTGTTATTCAGAGTTTCACGCTATGTGATCTTCAGACAACTAAAACAGAACCTGAAACATGTTGTTATTCAGAGTTTCACGCTATGTGATCTTCAGACAACTAAAACAGAACCTGAAACATGTTGTTACTCAGAGTTTCACACTGTGTGATCTTCAGACAAGCGCCTACTCTTTAAGTCATCAATAATGAAGACAGACAACACCATGCAGTGTACAACGAGGGAAATTTTCCAGCACTGCGGCACAAACCTGCTTTTTTTCGATTTCCAACTGTCGAGGGATTTTTAACATACAGTCTGTAGCACATGAGGCCTTGGTTTATTGTCCAATCTGAACGACTAGACGCTTTTTCCTTGTCAGCCCCTCTTACCTACATCACTGACAGGGGAAACCTTGACGATTGATATCAGGACTCCCTGCTCTGCCTGAAGAATGAACGAACCCTAATGATTCACAAAAACTGCCTCTGTATATAAAATAACAACCTTACCTCCGTTAGATTTGACCTCACATAAAATCAAATCGTCCCCTAGAGATAATTTATCTTTAGCATGATGAACTATTTCAGCTACGGAGGTATTCATCGGAAATCGAAACGAGCTGTACGTATGATCAGCACAATATACTTTTACAATACCTAGTAAATATAGAAAATAAGAATAATCAATGCCATTCAGTGTACAATGAGGGAAATTTTGTCAGGACAGTGTTATTAACCTGCTCTTTTTCTATTTCCAACTGTCGAGGGATCTTTAACGTGTACAGCCTGTAGTTTATTGTCCCATCTAAACGACTAAACACTTTGTCAGTGTCAGTCTCTCTTACCTACATCACTGATGGGGGAAACTGGGTTGAAAAATCTGAAGGTATTATCTCAACCTATGCTAGGATTGAACCCTGGACCTTCAGGTTAGCGAGCAAGCGTCTAACTCACTGACAGGGGGAAACTGGGTTGAAAAATCTGAAGGTATTATCTCGACCTATGCTAGGATTGAACCCTGGACCTTCAGGTTAGCGAGCAAGCATCTAACTCACTGAGCCACCACTGCTCTGGAAATGACACCTTGATAAGAATCAATACTTACTGTCATCGGTAGGTTTTACTGAGCGTTTTTTCTTGCTCTCTGTAATCTGCTCTCGAGAAGTTTTACGGCTTAAAATTAAAGATGGATGGATTTTCTTCTTCGAACTTTTATAATTTAATGGTGAACTAAAAATTATAAATAAGAATCCTAACCAAACAAAATGAAATGAATGGAGTCTTTCGTCCTACTTGTCTACACCATGTGGGCTAATGAAGACGGACAACGCCATGCAGTGTGCAGTAAGGGAAATTTGTTAGACATACCCAAACACATGACATCATGTAAAGATTTTAACACACTAACCGACTGTGCTACAGCCTGCTCTCAAAGGGATACAAAGATCTGAATATATGTTACTGACACTGATTAATCTAAATATGGTCATGTAAAGATCTCAACACACTAACCGACTGTGCTACAGCCTTCTCTCAAAGAGATACAAAGATCTAAATACTTGTCTAAATTTCAGCCATCCGTATCCCTTTTCAAAATTGAAGTTCTGCTCAAGTAAAATAACAAACTAACCTATATTTACATTGCATAATATTAACCAATGGTTTGATGTCGTTCTTCAGGGTAGGATATAAATTAATATCTTCTTGTATAGCTTTGTGTAACTCCTAAAAAAAATATAAACCAAACTTTCATGGTCCAAAGACGTCCCTCTTGAACATTCGTCAGATTAAGCTTTTGACCTAACTCGATGACGTCACATACAGTTTAAAAAAAATAAACCAAACTTTCATTCCATTTTTTAATAGCTTTTAATTTTAATATAGCCACTTCAGTTAGGGTCTTAAGACCGCCTTCTTAAACATTCGTCAGTTTGGCGACACTGCCAGCCAATCAAATGTCTTCCCTCTACAATGCTCGGATTTTTTGACGTGAATGAAAGGTATATTCCCAGAAGCATTAGATATTGAATGCACCTTTGCTTGAGTAAAGATTTCAACACTCTAACCACCTGAGCTACAGCCCTTCCTCAACTTATGTCATCGCTTATTCAAAAGCTAGAAAACATCTTTGGAATATCTTAGAATCCATGACAACCATGTAAATGATGTCTATATAAATATTTCAACACTCTTACCAATTGAGCTACAACCCTTCCCTAAACTATACTTAACTTTCATTCAAAAGCTAAAAACATCTTTGGAATATCTTAGAATCCATGACAACCATGTAAATGATGTCATGTAAAGATTTCAACACCCTTACCAATTGAGCTACAACCCTCCCTCAAATAATTATCTTTTATTCAAAAGCTAGAAGACATCTTTGGAATATCTTAGAATCCATGACAACCATTTGTATAAACCAAGCAAATTATGTCATGGTAAGATTGCAACACTCTTACTGATTAAGCTACAACCCTTCCACAACTAGTCATCTTTCACTCAAAGCTAAAAAACTTGTAGAATTTCTTCTTCTACTTACTTCTAGAAAGGAAATAATTTTAGAATCTTCGTGGAAGGCCTCGGTAGCTATGTTATACCACTCTTGTACGAAATATATAATCTTGTGTTTAAACGTTAACATGTAGTCAGATAACTCTTGATCTGAACTTTGATTGACTCCATCATTCACTTCAGCATAATAAGTGATAAGGGTTAAGGGTAATATTCTTCATAAGTTGTTCATATACCAATCCAATTCTCTTTCTCTTACAAAATTTCATCAAGCTACTTTATTCTCAAAACTGTCCGTCGGTCCGTCTGTCAACATTTGCTTGTGAACGCTCTAAAAACTAGATTTTTTGATGGAATCAAATGAAATTGGGTATGTGTATACATATTCATAAAAAAAAGATCTAGTTCGAATTTGAGCTATTTTCGACTGTTAGAAGCAGAGTTATTGCCCTTGCCCCAAAATCTTGAATATTTACCATCCGCATGCCGTGGTGGGCATATATGGCATGGTCCACTATCTTAATCATTAATTTTGGATCTCACATCAGTCATGACTGGTAAATACAGACAAATCAACAGCCCTGGTGCACAAATTCAAAAAATTGTAGACAAATAATGTAGCACATGAAAAATGTCCTAATAATCTAAATTGCAGTCTGTCATTTTGGATCATCCATCAGCCATGACTGGTAAATACAGACAAATCAACAGCCCTGGTGCACAAATTCAATAAATTGTAGGCAAATAATGTAGCACATGAAAAATGTGCTATAGATCTAAATTGCAGTCTGTCATTTTGAATCACCCATCAGCCATGACTGGTAAATACAGACACATTAACATCCCTGGTGAACAAATTCAAAAAATTGTAGGCAAATAATGTAGCACATGAAAAATGTCCTATAGATCTAAATTGCAGTCTGTCATTTTGGATCACCAATCAGCCATGACTGGTAAATACAGATACATCAACAATCCTGGGATATTAAATGTAAAAGGATATTGATTCATCAAAGCTTTGGTTAATCTTTCACTCGGCATAAATATAACATGAGTTAATAAAAAATCTTCTAAAAACTGATCTGAAAATAACAAAACAAAACAACTGAATCAGCAACGTAGCCAGGAATGAATTGGTGCTGGGGCTCAGATTTTGTACTCAGAAAATTTGAAGAATTAAAGACCCAGAGATCTCATTTCTGACAATTTTGAGCTGCCAAAATGAACAGTCCCATTGCCAGGAATGAATTGGTGCTAGGGCTCAGATTTTGTACTCAGAAAATTTGAAGAATTGAACTCTTTTCTGACGATTTTGAGGTGCCAAAAACGCATCANAATATCTTTTTGACTTTGTACAAAGACACTGTAAATGAATCAATCTCTGCTGAACTGAAT
>NW_008711088.1:169235-172993 GCF_000327385.1 Lottia gigantea | reverse complement strand
ATCTGAACGACTAGATGCATTTTCTATTTCCAATTGTCAAGGGATCTTTAACGTGTACAGTCTGTAGCACACAGGGCCTCGATTAATTGTCCCATCTGAACAACTAAACATTAATAAAGTCAACGCCATGCAGTGTACAATTAGGGAAATTTTACCAGGACAGCTACATTAGCCTACTCTTTTTCTATTTCCAACTGTCAAGGGATCTTTAACATGTACAGCCTGTAGTACACAGGACCTGGGTTTATTGTCCAATCAGAACAACTAGACACTTTTTACAAGTCAGTACCTTCGACATGCATCACTGACAGGGGAAAACTGGGTCAATATATGACAGGGGGGGGAAGGGGCGAGGGGCATGACCCAAAAATTACTGCCACTGCAAATATAGAGTACTTACATTGCAGCTAACTTAATAAACTTCTTTAATAACTGAACTCGTTTGCTGACGTTCGAACATAAAACCATTTCCGTGGCAACCCAATACTGTATTTCATTAAACCGTCGTAAAAACAGATCTAGATTGGCCGTTATTTTATTAAATCTATGACGACCAAATACCAGGTAGATCAATTCAAACTGAAATTTTAAAAATTTCAACTGTAAAATAACATAATGTGGAATAGCTCAGTCCATAGTGTGTTAGATTGTCGTTTGCTAGGGGATTGGGTGCCATGAGTTCGAATCCTTCTCCAGGTAAGAAAAATTTCGAGAGTCTCTCTGTTGTTCGCACTTACCCCCTAATACCTGTATGTTGCAGTTGAATAGCTCAGTCAGTAGCGAATTAGATTGTCGTCTCCTAGGCAATAAGTGTTTTGGGTTAGAAGGTTAGAAAAATTCTGATGCCTGTGCCAGTGCTTCTGAGAGTCAGTCTGGTGTTCGCTTTCACTCCCTAATACCTAAGTGTTGCAGTTGAATAGCTCAGTCAGTAGCGAATTAGATTGTCGTCTGCTAGGCAATAAGTGTTTTGGGTTTAAATCCTCCTCAATGTAAGAAAAATTCTGATGCCTGTGCCAGTGCTTCTGAGAGTCAGTCTGGTCTTCGCTTTCACCCCCTAATACCTATATGTTGCAGTTGAATAGCTCAGTCAGTAGCGAGTTAGATTGTCGTCTGCTAGGCAATAAGTTAAAAAAAATTCTGATTGACTGTGCCAGTGCTTCCGAGAGTGCTAAAGGAACATAATAAAAAATTGAGGATACCTCATGCAAGGCATTGAACAGTTCCCAATCGTATAAGGTTATTTGATAGGCCAATTCTTTTGTGCTCATGAGCTCAATAGAGTTTGCTGTAGATTCTGACGGCCCATCTTGCTCTTGTAAAGGCGTCTGAAAAACAAAAGCAACATTTTATTACAGGTAAACCCTCTAAAAATTCACATAAGAGAATTTTTCCTTGGCATGGTGAATTTAACTGAAATATCCCTAGGTCTGGCCAAATTTTTTTTCCAATTTCTGCCACAGGAGGAGTGTATGTCAGACAGACACCCTAATCATCCCCTTCTCCCAATCGCTTGGTCCATTTGTCCAAAAAAGTAGGTATGTGTCAATTTCGCCTTACACATGATGAAATTTCTCCCGGCTACCAGCAAGGTGATTTAGACAAAAAGTCCACCATTTTTGTATAACTCTTCCTCGAGAAGTGCCAGAGAAAAAAAAAAATTTTGCTACAGTAGGAATTTTGATGTCGGCGACAAAGTTTAAGTCATAAAAAAGGAGGTATGTCTCAACTTCGCTTGGCTTTGGAGATTTCGACGGCAAAAAGATTGCTGAGCACCAGTTCCATAGCTTTCTCATCGATCGGTTGGGAACTAATTTGTGTTGGATTTTTCTGTAAAATTTTAAAAACGTACCAAAGCGTCTATATGTTCTCTCGGGGTTATAAATAATCTTCCATTTAAACTCAATCCAGTTGTAACACATAAATTATTATCTTTAAATACCATACGATCTACAATATAAAATATTAAACCAGAACCTGAAACATGTTGTTACTCAGAGTTTCACACTATGTGATCTTCAGACAACTAAAACAGAACCTGAAACATGTTGTTACTCAGGGTTTCACACTACAAATAGAAATATTAAAACAGAACCTGAAACATGTTGTTACTCAGAGTTTCACTCTACAAATAGAGATTATACCAGAACCTGAAACATGTTGTTACTCAGAGTTTCATGCTACAAATAGAAATATTAAAACAGAACATGAAACATGTTGTTACTCAGGGTTTCGCTCTACAAATAGAAATATTAAAACAGAACCTGAAACATGTTGTTACTCAGAGTTTCACACTACAAATAGAAATATTAAAACAGAACCTGACACATGTTGTTACTCAGAGTTTCACACTACAAATAGAAATATTAAAACAGAACCTGAAACATGTTGTTACTCAGGGTTTCACACTACAAATAGAAATATTAAAACAGAACTGAAACATGTTGTTACTCAGAGTTTCACACTATGTAATCAGCAGACAACTAAAACAGAACCTGAAACATGTTGTTACTCAGAGTTTCACACTGTGTGATCTTCAGACAATTAAAACAGAACCTGAAACATGTTGTTGCTCTGAGTTTCACGCTATGCGATCTTCAGACAACTGAAACAGAACCTGAAACATGTTGTTACTCTGAGTTTCACACTGTGTGATCTTCAGACAACTAAAACAGAACCTGAAACATGTTGTTACTCTGAGTTTCACACTGTGTGATCTTCAGACAACTAAAACAGAACCTGAAACATGTTGTTACTAAGAGTTTCACACTGTGTGATCTTCAGACAACTAAAACAGAACCTGAAACATGTTGTTACTCAGGGTTTCACACTACAAATAGAAATATTAAAACAGAACCTGAAACATGTTGTTACTCTGAGTTTCACACTATGTAATCAGCAGACAAGCGCCTACTCTTTAAGTCATCAATAATGAAGACAGACAACGCCATGCAGTGTACAACGAGGGAAATTTTCCAGCACTGCGGCACAAACCTGCTTTTTTTCAATTTCCAACTGTCGAGGGATTTTTAACATACAGTCTGTAGCACACAGGGCCTCGGTTTATTGTCCAATCTGAACGACTAGATGCTTTTTCCATGTCAGCCACTCTTACCTACATCACTGACAGGGGAAACCTTGACGATTGATATCAGGACTCCCTGCTCTGCCTGAAGAATGAACGAACCCTAATGATTCACAAAAACTGCCTCTGTATATAAAATAACAACCTTACCTCCGTTAGATTTGACCTCACATAAAATCAAATCGTCCCCTAGAGATAATTTATCTTTAGCATGATGAACTATTTCAGCTACGGAGGTATTCATCGGAAATCGAAACGAGCTGTACGTATGATCAGCACAATATACTTTTACAATACCTAGTAAATATAGAAAATAAGAATAATCAATGCCATGCAGTGTACAATGAGGGAAATTTTGTCAGGACAGTTAACCTGCTCTTTTTCTATTTCCAACTGTCGAGGGATCTTTAACGTGTACAGTCTGAAGCACACAGAGCCTTGGTTTATTGTCCCATCTAAACGACTAAACACTTTGTCAGTGTCAGTCTCTCTTACCTACATCACTGACAGGGTGAAACCGGGTGGAAAATCTGAAGGTATTATCTCAACCTATGCTGGGATTGAACCCTGGACTTTCAGGTTAGCGAGCAAGCTTCTAACTCACTGAGCCACCACTGCTCTGGAAATTACACCTTGATAAGAATCAATACTTACTGTCATCGGTAGGTTTTACTGA
>NW_008711088.1:165034-166639 GCF_000327385.1 Lottia gigantea | reverse complement strand
TCAGTAATAATCTGATGAACAGTTTCAGAGTTATTGCCCTTGACTTAGACTCTGAATGGTTGACTGGACTATATCTAAAAGTATTTGAAACGTCTTGAAAGATGAAATAATAGCCCTACCTGAATTTTCATCTTGTTTATTATCTAATCTTGTTTCTAGAAGATGTTCTAACATTTTCTCTGGTGTACCCGCCATTACAGAATATCTTAAAAAAAACAACGTATTATTAATTACAAATTATCATTCTTTGGTCGGAGATTTTTCTTGCTGTTTAGAGTCTTGAGTAAAATCTTGTGTGTGCCGTGCTTCCTTGTGGGCTAATGAAGACGGACAACCCTACGCAGTGTGCAATGAGGGAAATTTTGCCAGGACAGTGGCATTAGCCTACTCTTTTTTGTTTTCCAACTGTCGAGGGATCTTTAACGCACACAGGGCTTCGGTTTATTGTCCCATCTGAACAACTAGACGCTTTTTCCATGTCAGCCTCTCTTACCTACATAACTGACAGGGGAAACTGGGTTGAAAAATCTGAAGGTATTATCTCAACCTATGATGGGATTGAACCCCGGACCTTCTGGTTAGCAAGCAAGCATCTAACTCACTGAGCCACCGTGGCTCCCTAAACATTGTGGTTTATATACTTACTTGTAATGTGACTGGACAGAACCATCTTGAGATTTGACGTTAGTTGGAATTTTTTCTAAAACTAAAACATCTTGTCCATGTTCCTTTAATCTCACTGTGTTCGCTTCTACATCCTACAGGTCAAAGGTCAGGTCAAGAGGTCAATATCCCAAAAATTTACATATATACATAACTAATATAGTTTTACAGGGATTCAAAATAAAATTAATGGAGTTTTACATCCTGCTTTTCTGCACCATATAGGCTAATGAAGATGGACAATGCCGTGCAGTGTGCAATGAGGGAAATTTTGTCAGGACAGCAACATTAGCCTTCTCTTTTTCCATTTCCAAGTGTCGAGGAATCTTTAATGTACACAGCCTGTAGGTCAATAGCAATAAAGTTTAAAAATGAAATGAAATGTTTTACTGGGCTTATGAAGACGGGTAACACCATGCAGTGTGCAATGAGGGAAATTTTGTCAGGACAGCGACATATTCCTTCTCTCTCTCTTTAACATGTACAGCCTGTAGTACACGAGGCCTCAGTTTATTGTCCCATCTGAACGACTAGACACTTTTACATATCAGCCCCTCTTACCGACATCACTGACAGGGGACATAACCATATCTCCAAAACACTTGCCCTGATGAGGATTTTATTTTAGGAAAAATGTCAGCAGCATGAGATGAGGTCTTGCGATATAGCGTAAAGAAAAACTTACACGTAAAATACGATTAAAATCTTCTTTATCAACTCGTAAAAAATGACAGTTATCTTCCCTTAGTACTATCGTAGCCGCCCTACAAAATACAAAATACTAACTTCATTTATTTTCAATTTTCATCACTGTATATAATCAGTTTGAAGAGTCCATTCAGAGGGATAGATGTGCCATTTTGAGGGGTTGATTTGAGTCTTGAATATATGTAAATAGTCTTCAGAAATAATAGAAATGTACCAAATCTCAGACGTCTGATT
>NW_008711088.1:163397-164984 GCF_000327385.1 Lottia gigantea | reverse complement strand
TGAGTGTAAATAACATCCAAACATCATACACTCTTAACCCTTTAAACACTGAGTGTAAATAACATAAAACATCATATACCCTTAACCCCTTGAACACTGAGTGTAAATAACATAAAACATCATACACTCTTAACCCTTTAAACACTGAGTGTAAATAACATAAAACATCATATACCCTTAACCCCTTGAACACTGAGTGTAAATAACATAAAACATCATACACTCTTAACCCTTTAAACACTGAGTGTAAATAACATAAAACATCATATATCCTTAACCCTTTAAACACTGAGTGTAAATAACATAAAACATCATATACCCTTAACCCCTTAAACACTGAGTGTAAATAACATAAAACATCATACACTCTTAACCCTTTAAACACTGAGTGTAAATAACATAAAACATCATACACTCTTAACCCTTTAAACACTGAGTGTAAATAACATAAAACATCATATACCCTTAACCCTTTAAACACTGAGTGTAAATAACATAAAACATCATACACTCTTAACCCTTTAAACACTGAGTGTAAATAACATAAAACATCATACACTCTTAACCCTTTTAACACTGAGTGTAAATAACATAAAACATCATACACTCTTAACCCTTTAAACACTGAGTGTAAATAACATAAAACATCATACACTCTTAACCCTTTAAACACTGAGTGTAAATAACATAAAACATCATATACCCTTAACCCTTTAAACACTGAGTGTAAATAACATAAAACATCATACACCCTTAACCCTTTAAACACTGAGTGTAAATAACATAAAACATCATACACTCTTAACCCTTTAAACACTGAGTGTAAATAACATAAAACATCATACACTCTTAACCCTTTAAACACAGAGTGTAAATAAGATAAAACATCATACACTCTTAACCCTTTGAACACTGAGTGTAAATAACATAAAACATCATATACCCTTAACCCTTTAAACACTGAGTGTAAATAACATAAAACATCATACACTCTTAACCCTTTTAACACTGAGTGTAAATAACATAAAACATCATATACCCTTAACCCTTTAAACACTGAGTGTAAATAACATAAAACATCATATACCCTTAACCCTTTGAACACTGAGTGTAAATAACATAAAACATCATACACTCTTAACCCCTTGAACACTGAGTGTAAATAAGATAAAACATCATACACTCTTAACCCCTTGAACACTGAGTGTAAATAACATAAAACATCATATACCCTTAACCCTTTAAACACTGAGTGTAAATAACATAAAACATCATATACCCTTAACCCTTTAAACACTGAGTGTAAATAACATAAAACATCATATACCCTTAACCCTTTAAACACTGAGTGTAAATAACATAAAACATCATATACCCTTAACCCTTTAAACACTGAGTGTAAATAACATAAAACATCATATACCCTTAACCCTTTAAACACTGAGTGTAAATAACATAAAACATCATACACTCTTAACCCCTTGAACACTGAGTGTAAATAAGATAAAACATCATACACTCTTAACCCTTTAACACTGAGTGTAAATAACATAAAACATCATATACCCTTAACCCTTTAAACACTGA
>NW_008711088.1:162223-163347 GCF_000327385.1 Lottia gigantea | reverse complement strand
ATCAAATTTCAAATCCCAAAAAATGTATCCATTCAAAATACCAAATAATTTATCCATACACGTAAAAACCAAATAGTACATCCATCCATTAAAAAAAAAAAACATCACAGGACTTCACAAACTACTCTAGATATACCACAATCACATTTAGAATGTCCAGAGAACGTATAAGTCAAAAGTCAACAATCAAATCCTGTTACTATTTGATTTTAACTTTTCACTATAACTTGCAAGTTAAAACATCACACTAACACAAGTTATACGGCCGATTTTAGTCACCTAGTACAAACTTTTTACACCAAAACGTATTCACGTGATTAAGTAAATTATTTTATTTTTTTTCACTTAAAACTTGCCGTATTTTTATTGATAATCGTACAGTAAACAAATAAATTATAACTAACTATATTACAAGCTATTCACTATGATATAATTGAATTAAAACCTGTTATGACTTGACGGTTTAACCCTTTCAACACCGAGTGTAAATGAAATAAAATTATAAAATACATAGGTATTGGACTGAAAGTAATATTACTTAAAGTTAGGTTAACCCTTTAAACACTGAGGGTAAATAAATCTATTCTACTTTAAAATTCCAGAATCTCGGTTTTTTCCTTTCACCAGTAGAGATTTTATTAACCCTTTAAACACTGAGTGTAAATAAAAAAAACCATGATATACCCTTAACCCTTTGAACTCTGAAGTTTTACGTACTACTCTTCTACGCTTAATTGGGCTAATGAAGACGGGCAACACCATGCAGTGTACAATGAGGGTATTTTGAAGGACAGTGGCATTAGCCTACTCTTTTTCGATTCCCAACTGTTGTGGGGTCTTTAACGCGCACAGCCTGTAGCACGCTTGGCCTTCAAGGGGAATAATAAACCCTTCATTGGTATAAAAAACATAGTTATGCAGCAGGTAGTTTTAAAAGGGTTAATAAACAGATTAAGGTAAGGTTTGTAAGTAAAAACATTGTTATAAGGGTAATAATTGAAGCATGGAGTTATTGAAAGACAGTGAAAGCAATCATTTAGACTCAACAGAGAGTGACAAATATAACCTTTATGGTTTTAATTCTCCTGAATATTAAAGATGGGTTTCCTTATTTTTTTAGTGTC
>NW_008711088.1:150861-162173 GCF_000327385.1 Lottia gigantea | reverse complement strand
TTAGACTCTGAATGGTTGACTGGACTATATCTAAAAGTATTTGAAACGTCTTGAAAGATGAAATAATAGCCCTACCTGAATTTTCATCTTGTTTATTATCTAATCTTGTTTCTAGAAGATGTTCTAACATTTTCTCTGGTGTACCCGCCATTACAGAATATCTTAAAAACAACAACGTATTATTAATTACAAATTATCATTCTTTGGTCGGAGATTTTTCTTGCCGTTTAGAGTCTTGAGTAAAATCTTGTGTGTGCCGTGCTTCCTTGTGGGCTAATGAAGACGGACAACCCTACGCAGTGTGCAATGAGGGAAATTTTGCCAGGACAGTGGCATTAGCCTACTCTTTTTTGTTTTCCAACTGTCGAGGGATCTTTAACGCACACAGGGCTTCGGTTTATTGTCCCATCTGAACAACTAGACGCTTTTTCCATGTCAGCCTCTCTTACCTACATAACTGACAGGGGAAACTGGGTTGAAAAATCTGAAGGTATTATCTCAACCTATGATGGGATTGAACCCCGGACCTTCTGGTTAGCAAGCAAGCATCTAACTCACTGAGCCACCGTGGCTCCCTAAACATTGTGGTTTATATACTTACTTGTAATGTGACTGGACAGAACCATCTTGAGATTTGACGTTAGTTGGAATTTTTTCTAAAACTAAAACATCTTGTCCATGTTCCTTTAATCTCACTGTGTTTGCTTCTACATCCTACAAGTCAAAAGGTCAATAGGTCAGGTCAATAGGTCAATATCCCAAAAATTTACATAAATACATAACTGATATAGTTTTTCTAGGGATTCAAAATGAAATGAATGGAGTTTTATGTCCTACTTTTCTACACCATGTGGGCCAATGAAATGTTTTACTGGGCTTATGAAGACGGCTAACACCATGCAGTATGCAATGAGGGAAATTTTGTCAGGACAGCGACATATTCCTTCTCTCTCTCTTTAACATGTACAGCCTGTAGTACACGAGGCCTCAGTTTATTGTCCCACCTGAACGACTAGACACTTTTACATATCAGCCCCTCTTACCGACATCACTGACAGGGGACATAACCATATCTCCAAAACACTTGCCCTGATTTTTATTTTATATTAGGAAAAATGTCAGCAGCATGAGATGAGGTCTTGCAATATAGCGTAAATAAAAACTTACACGTAAAATACGATTAAAATCTTCTTTATCAACTCGTAAAAAATGACAGTTATCTTCCCTTAGTACTATCGTAGCCGCCCTACAAAATACAAAATACTAACTTCATTTATTTTCAATTTTCATCACTGTCTATAATCAGTTTGAAGAGTCCATTCAGAGGGATAGATGTGCCATTTTGAGGGGTTGATTTGAGTCTTGAATATATGTAAATAGTCTTCAGAAATACTAGAAATGTACCAAAATCTCAGACGTCTGATTGAAAATTAGAATGATGTAAATTGATGCTATCAGTGTCCCTGATACACATAAAAAATATAGAAAACCTCTTTACAATCTCTTTAACAAGAACCACAGACATCTGATTGAAAATTAGAATGATGTAAATTGATGCTATCAGTGTCCCTGATACACATAAAAAATATAGAAAACCTCTTTACAATCTCTTTAACAAGAACCACAGACATCTGATTGAAAATTAGAATGATGTAAATTGATACTATCAGTGTCTCTGATACACATAAAAAATATAGAAAACCTCTTTACAATCTCTTTAACAAGAACCACAGACATCTGATTGAAAATTAGAATGATGTAAATTGATACTATCAGTGTCTCTGATACACATAAAAAATATAGAAAACCTCTTTACAATCTCTTTAACAAGAACCACAGACGTCTGATTGAAAATTAAAATGGTGTAAATTGATGCTATCAGTGTCCCTGATACACATACAAAATTTTACAACTTTTTGGACATTTTAGAAGGGTAAACTGTCATTACAGGTGTATCCAAATTAAAAAGATTAACATCTTACCTGGGAGCATCGTTAACTAAGGCTAATTTACCAAAATCATCTCCTTCATGTAACGTACAGACAATACCCTGAAATATATCATCATATTTTTAAGAACAAGGGCAATAACTTCTGATTTTCAATAGGGTTCATCCTTGGGTGATTACAAACACTCACACCAAGTTTAATGAAAATCCGTCAAGAATTGTGCCTTCTAGAGTGTTTACAAGCTAAAAATTGAACGCGTTTTCAAGAACAAGGGCAATAATTAATACTAAATATTTTTAGATTTTTCTGATTTTCAATAGGGTTTATCCTTGGGTGATTACGAACACTCATACCAAGTTTCGTCGAAATCGGTCAAGAATTGTGCCTTGTAGAGTGTTTACGACCAAACTAGAAATGAAATGAATGGCCCCTGAAGAGTTTAACTTGATGAAACCGTACATACCAGATCAAGGGTTTCCTAAAGAAAAGTTCTTATTCAATATGGAGACTGCAACCAAAAACTATTTGACCCAAAGAAATTTCACAGATATACAGTTAACTGTCAAAATATGATAGACCTCGATTTCAGAATTCCGAAACCACACAGTTGTAATTTGATATTTTGGCTGCAGTTTATACACCATGTTAATAAGAATAATAATTTAAAGCTATACCTTCCCATAAATTACAACATTAACAGATCCCTTTAATATAATATACCAAGACTTCCCCACATCACCTTGATTAAATACTGAAAAAAAAAAAAAATTTTTAGAGCAAGACAATGCATTTTTCGGCCAATTGCGACAAATTTCATGCCAAGTTTCGTCAAAATCCATCAAGAATTGTGCCTTCTAGAGTGTTTACATCATCTTGATTAAATACTGAAAAAAACAAAATTAGTAATTAGACGTAATTTGAGCTTAATGCTAGAGGCAGACAAGCGAATTTTTCGTGTGTTTTTAAAAATTGTTGCAATTGGTCCAAAAACATGACATAATTTGAGCCTTATGCTGGAAGCAAGACAAACGAATTGATCAGCCAATTGCGACAAATTTTAAAAACACCCAAAAAATTCGCTCTCGTTGCCCGCCTCATGTTGACGACGAATCACCAGCATAAAAATTTTCAGCTGAATATTTATGCCGACAATTATTTTCGCTTGTTTGTCCGGTGTATTTTTTTTAAATATTGGAGTCTTGTCAGTTTCATCGACTGGCACGAGCACACAAAAATCTTCAGGCGGTCGTTTTCCACCTTGTCGATAATCACATGCAGATCATGTAATTGAAAGGAAAATGAATCTGATTGGATGATGATGGTCTGTCTTACAGATGATAAAAATATCAGAGACAATTATCAAACTTGTTTAATTTTATAAATCCTGTTGGCAACATGATATTATAAATCCACCTCCGAAGTAAACCAAGTACTAACGATCCAAACCGCAAAAGAAACTGGAAATCTAAAACAACATACTGGTGAAACATTGGTAGCAGTTAATGAACTTTTCACACGAGGAAGTATATCAATCATAAAGGAGTAAATAAATAGTTCTAATAAGACTTACAAACAGTGCCGGCTTCTGCATGTGATTCGAATATAAGAACACTGGCTAACTCTCGTTTAACCATGGTAGAAAGATGAGAAAGAGCTTTGATGTGGAGTAATTCTTCATATACTATCTCTAGGTCTTCACTTGTTCTTTCTGTTGGCCTGAAAAAACACATAAAAAATTTAGAAAATCTTTTTACAATCTCTTTAACAAGAACCACAGACGTCTGATTGAAAATTAGAATGATGTAAATTGATGCTATCACTGTCTCTGATACACATAAAAAATTTAGAAAACCTCTTTACAATCTCTTTAACAAGAACCACAGACGTCTGATTGAAAATTAGAATGATGTAAATTGATGCTATCAGTGTCCCTGATACATATAAAAAATTTAGAAAACTTCTTTACAATTTCTTTAACAAGAACCACAGACATCTGATTGAAAATTAGAATGATGTAAATTGATGCTATCAGTGTCCCTGATACACATAAAAAATATAGAAAACCTCTTTACAATTTCTTTAACAAGAACCACAGACATCTGATTGAAAATTAGAATGGTGTAAATTGATGCTATCAGTGTCCCCGATACACATAAAAAATATAGAAAACCTCTTTACAATTTCTTTAAAAAGAACCACAGACATCTGATTGAAAATTAGAATGATGTAAATTGATGCTATCAGTGTCTCTGATACACATAAAAACTCTTTAATTGAGCCACTGTAAAATTTTCTAAAAATGTAAAATTCCAAACTTACTGTTTTCGAAGAATCATCCTCATCATGGCATCAGGACCGATCGTAGCTAACATGAGGACAGTATCAGGAAGTCTGTCTTCGGCTTCTTTCTTCTCAATATTGGTCGGAACCGTTCCAATCCCCTCGTCATCATCTTCGAATCGATAAAAAAGGTATTTATCTTTAAATTGGTGCTCACGACACACTGAAAAGAAAAAACATGACTGTGGTATTAACCCTTTTAACATTAACACTAGTGGTTATATATATAACACAAATATTTACATTAGCTATCGAACTTTTGATTTTTTTGTGGCAAAGTTTGTGGTGTGTTTTTCAGGGGGACAGATTTTTCCAGATTTACTTAAGGGTCAGAAAGGGGGTGCCTTCTATTTGCAATTATACAATATTAGTGAACCTATTCAGAAACACTGTCCAAAATCTGGTTCTACAAGAAGTAAATTTTTCAAAGCACCTTTTCTACGAGGGTGTGCGCACAATATTCACAAATATTTACATTAGCTATTATTTTTTCCATTAGACTAATACAAATTCATGAGGCTTTAAAACATTAGGCATAGTAATTTTAACCAATGACGCTGTTGTTCATTGAAGTCATTGTATCAAGTAGACGGTCTCAAATGTAAACAATCATGTCGGTAGTCCCAAACGTTGAAACGTAAAGAAATAGGCCCTACTTAATTATGTGTTTTATGTTATTTACACTAAGTGTTCAAGGGGTTAAGGGTATATGTTTTATGTTATTTACACTCAGTGTTTAAAGGGTTAAGGGTATATAATGTTTTATCTTATTTACACTCAGTGTTTAAAGGGTTAAGGGTATATGATGTTTTATGTTATTTACACTCAGTGTTCAAAGGGTTAAGGGTATATGATGTTTATTGTTATTTACACTCAGTGTTTAAAGGGTTAAGAGTATATAATGTTTTATGTTATTTACACTCTGTGTTTAAAGGGTTAAGAGTGTATGATGTTTTATCTTATTTACACTCAGTGTTTAAAGGGTTAAGGGTATATGATGTTTTATGTTATTTACACTCAGTGTTTAAAGGGTTAAGGGTATATGATGTTTTATGTTATTTACACTCAGTGTTTAAAGGGTTAAGGGTATATGATGTTTTATGTTATTTACACTCAGTGTTTAAAGGGTTAAGGGTGTATGATGTTTTATGTTATTTACACTCAGTGTTCAAGGGGTTAAGGGTATATGTTTTATGTTATTTACACTCAGTGTTTAAAGGGTTAAGAGTGTATGATGTTTTATGTTATTTACACTCAGTGTTTAAAGGGTTAAGAGTGTATGATGTTTTATGTTATTTACACTCAGCGTTTAAAGGGTTAATCAAAGCTTTACTGAAGACTATAAAGAAAAAATCATGATTGTGGAATTAACCCTTTTATAGTAGAATATCTCTATTGATATAGCTAAACTTGTAGCTCGCACTTTTTCTAGGTCAGTTAAATTCATTCATAACAAACTGTTATAAAACCAAATTTTAAACCAACAAGATTAGCTAAAATTAAAGTTGATAATCTTGATAATCTTAAAGTAGAATAGCTCTCTATTCATAAAGCTATAAGCCAATCTATTAAATTGTAAAATTAAACCAATTTAAAGATGGGTTCCCTTATTTTTATTTTCATTGCTAATACTTATATGAATAGAAAGTAGAGAAAAATACCAGTTTGTCTCACATGTCCATAATTAATTCATAATTAGCTAAATTAGAAGAGAATTACCAGCAGAATTCCAATGAGTGACCAATCAAGAAAGGTCAATCAAGAAAGGTCACAAAGTCTTCTTTTGTTTATCCAGACTGTACATACATGGACATTTATGATTGGTTAAAACGTAAATTATATGCGATGAGAACATGCGATAAGAACATAATGATATGAATAAGAATACATGATAATTCATTAGAAACATCAATTAATCTTTAAAACTAATTCAATGGATTTATGGGATTCATCAGGGATTATGTTGTATAGTTTTGACACCAGGCAAGTTTGAGATTTCAATTTGTATGTCCATTCTAAGAGGTAGTATCCCTTTAAAATAAAATAAAAAATCCTTAGTGTTTTACCTTTAGTGTATGATAATCCTACAATGATTGGTGCTCGTGCATTGTGAGAAATCCCTGTCCCCATACTAATCCTACTTAAGAGGATTATCTACTCACTAATCCAGTGATTAAGTGGGTAATATATTTGAAATATCCAGACTAACAGAGTTATACAATATTGTTTTTATTTCAGTATATAACACATCCATTTCTAATTTCACTATAGAGCACATTTACTTTGTATTCAATTTGTATTTGATACAACCATTTTGTATTCAATTTGTACTTGATACAACCATTTTGTATTTAATTTGATACACTCATTTGTATTTGGAACATCTAATTTGTATTTAATACATCCATTTTGTATTAATTTGATACACTCATTTGTATTTGGTACCACATCTAATTTGTATTTGCTACATCCAATTTGTATTTGCTACATCCAATTTGTATTCAATATTTTCCTTTTAACCTATTTAAAAAACACAAAGAAATTAAATTCGAATTGAATAACAATTCCACTAACCATTTTGTATATAATTTGAAACATTCATTTGTAATTGGTACATCTAATTTGTATTTGTATTCAATTCAAAATACATATTTAATACATCCATTTGTATCCAATTTGTATTTGTATCTTCAATTCACATAAAACTTTTCACTAAACAAATAATGTATTTATTACATTCATTTGTATTAAATTTGTATTCGATACATCCATTAGGAATCAATTTGTTTTTGATACATCCATTTAAATCTAATTTGTATTTAGTATATCCATTTGTATTTTCACTTTAGATATCCCTTTTACCTATTTACAAAACACAAATTAAATTCACAGCGACTAACAATTCCACTAAAACTAAGTGTTTTATGACGTCACTATCGCAAAGGCCCTTAGATATTATTAGCACCTTTTGCAACAATGGCTTCTGAATACGGTTCAGCATTTCTATAATTACAGGAACCACAGACGTCTGATACACATAAAAAATTTAGAAAACCTCTTTACAATCTCTTTAACAAGAACCACAGACGTCTGATTTAAAATTGGAATGATGTAAATTGATGCTATCAGTGTCCCTGATACACATAAAAAATATAGAAAACCTCTTTAAAATCCCTTCTTAAATGAACTCAAATGCCACACAATTAACCCTTTTCTACCAAAATGTCTTGTGTCAAAACCTTCACCCTTAAAACTAACAGTGCACAATGAATTCAATAAAACACTTTACAAAAGCTGTCGCAATTTTAGAGGCATGTATTTTAACATAACTTTTTACTTTCTATATTCACAATGAAATAAAAACAACCTCAATATAAAAGATAACTAATAATCAATAACAAGTACTGAACTATTGAACGATTCTACAAACACTATTACTGATTAGTTTATCTCAAATATTCCTGTTTCTGACACTAAGGTACAAATTTATACCATTCTAATTTCCAATCAGACGTCTGTGATTCCTGCAGTTCCACTAAAACTAAATGTTTTATGACATAACACGCGCAAAATTTGTTTGCATTATGTAAGATCTTCACGTGGGTGACATCATAAAACACTTAGTTTTAGTGGAATTGTAGGAATCACAGACCATGAAAATTGGAATGGTACAAATTGATGCTATCAGTGTCTCTGATACACATATAAAATTTAGAAAACCTTTTTACAATCTCTTTAACAAGAACCACAGACATCTGATTGAAAATTAGAATGATGTAAATTGATGCTATCAGTGTCTCTGATACACATACAAAATTTAGAAAACCTTTTTACAATCTCTTTAACAAGAACCACAGACGTCTGATTGAAAATTAGAATGATGTAAATTGATGATATCAGTGTCCCTGATACACATAAAAAATTAAGAAAACCTCTTTACAATCTCTTTAACAAGAACCACAGATGTCTGATTGAAAATTAGAATGGTATAAATTGATGCTATCAGTGTCCCTGATACACATACAAAATTTAGAAAATCTCTTTACAATCTCTTTAACAAGAACCACAGACGTCTGATTGAAAATTAGAATGATGTAAATTGATACTATCAGTGTCCCTGATACACATACAAAATTTAGAAAACCTTTTTACAATCTCTTTAACAAGAACCACAGACATCTGATTGAAAATTAGAATGATGTAAATTGATGCTATCAGTGTCCCTGATACACATAAAAAATTTAGAAAACCTCTTTACAATCCCTTTATAATAACTAGCCGTGATTATGGTTTGTAATTAACTTGGCAGATTGTCAAGATATTATTTCGGTAAGTAATACAATACATATTTAAAACAATAGATAAAGATATACAAGTTTTAAATTTCCATATTAACTTTCAACAGAGCAGGTTGGTGATAGCCCCCTTTTACCATATATTGACCAATATACTTATATATCAAATATCTTTACTTATTTCAAAGGAGCAGTGGTGGCTCAGTGAGTTAGACACTTGCTCACTAACCTAAAGGTCCTGGCATAGGACAAGATAATACCTTCAGATTTTTCAACCTGGTTTCCCCGTGTCAGTGAGTTAGATGCTTGCTTGCTAACCTGAAGGTCCAGGGTTCAATCCTAGCACAGGTCGAGATAATACCTTCAGATTTTTCAACCCGGTTTCCCCCTGTCAGTGATGCAGGTAAGAGGGACTGATTTGGAAAACCGTCTAGTCGTTCGGTGGGACAATAAACCGAGGCCCCGTGCTACAGGCTGTGCACGTTAAAGATCCCTCGACAGTTGGAAAGCGAAAAATAGCAGGCTTATGACGTTGTCCTGGCAAAATTTCCCTCATAGCACCCTGCATGGCGTTGACGGTCTTCATTAGCCCACATGGTGCAGAAAAGTAGGAAGTAAAACTCCATTCATTTCATTTCCCAAACTGTTTTAATATCAAAATCAATTCTATTTCTATTACAAAATCAAACTTAAAATCATTTCCCTTCATTATATCAAAGGTCCTTTCATGTTATTAACAGTTTTGCATTAGTGATGTCATAAAATGCTTAGTTTTAGTGAAATTGCAAGAACCACAGACGTCTGATTGAAAATTAGAATGGTGTAAATTGATGCTATCAGTGTCCTTGATACACAGAAAAAATATAGAAAACCTCTTTACAATCTCTTTAACAAGAACCACAGACATCTGATTGAAAATTATCCCTTGAAGGTTTTTTTTTTTTTAGCTTTCCTGATGATGATTGTCAATTAGCTAACATTAAGTCCCATTTCTAAAACTAGCTGTCCTGATGAGGATTGTGTATCTGAAACATGTCAGCAGTATGAGATGAGCTCTAGTCAATTAGCTAACATTAAGTCCTATATTAGAAAGTTAACCTCTATTTCTAAACTAGCTGTCCTGATGAGGGTTGTGTATTTGAAACACTTGCCAACAGCATGAGATGAGCTCTAGTCAATTAGCTAACATTTAGTCTTGTATTGGAAAGTTAATCTATATCCAAAACTAACTGTCCTGATGAGGATTGTGTATCAGAAACATGCCTTCTATTATCACACAAGAAACATGACAGCTTGTATCAGTGTACCATATACAAACTAACTGTCCTGATGAGGATTGTGTACCAGAAACATGCCTTCTATTATCACACAAGAAACATGACAGCTTGAATCAGTGTATACAAACTAACTGTCCTGATGAGGATTGTGTATCAGAAACATGCCTACTATTATCACACAAGAAACATGACAGCTTGAATCAGTGTATACAAACTAACTGTCCTGATGAGGATTGTGTATCAGAAACATGCCTTCTATTATCACACAAGAACATGACAGCTTGAATCAGTGTACCATATACAAACTAACTGTCCTGATGAGGATTGTGTATCAGAAACATGCCTTCTATTATCACACAAGAACATGACAGCTTGAATCAGTGTATACAAACTAACTGTCCTGATGAGGATTGTGTATCAGAAACATGCCTACTATTATCACACAAGAAACATGACAGCTTGAATCAGTGTATACAAACTAACTGTCCTGATGAGGATTGTGTATCAGAAACATGCCTTCTATTATCACACAAGAACATGACAGCTTGAATCAGTGTACCATATACAAACTAACTGTCCTGATGAGGATTGTGTATCAGAAACATGCCTTCTATTATCACACAAGAACATGACAGCTTGAATCAGTGTATTGTATCGTGTTGACCTTTATCAATAACCCATCAACTATTTTACAATCTAAATAAATCAATATTTCTATTACAAATAATAACTCTATCTTTCACAGTCTGGTATTCTTCCCTTAGAAATACTTTTATTAGAGTAAATATATCGTTTAAATTTCTTATTTTTTATCTTTTAAAGATGGGTTGCCTTATTTTTATTTATGAAAATGAAAATGCTAATATTTGTATGAATAGAAAGTAGAGGTGTTCTAATGACTTGGAAAAATACCAGTTTGTCTCACAAACCTCTTGGTATTGATTTTACAAGGATAATAACTTAGGTTCACAAGGATCCTTTGTACCAGCTGGTCCTTGGTCAAACCTCTTAGTAATGATTTTACAAGGATAATAACTTAGGTTCACAAGGATCCTTTCTACCAGCTGGTCCTTGACCAAACCTCTTGGTAATGATTTTACAAGGATAACAACTTAGGTTCACAAGGATCCTTTCTACCAGCTGGTCCTTGGTCAAACCTCTTGGTAATGATTTTACAAGGATAACAACTTAGGTTCACAAGGATCCTTTCTACCAGCTGGTCCTTGGTCAAACCTCTTGGTATTGATTTTACAAGGATAACAACTTAGGTTCACAAGGATCCTTTCTACCAGCTGGTCCTTGGTCAAACCTCTTGGTAATGATTTTACAAGGATAACAACTTAGGTTCACAAGGATCCTTTCTACCAGCTGGTCCTTGGTCAAACCTCTTGGTATTGATTTTACCATGGATAACAACTTAGGTTTACAGTTAAAGATGGGTTCCCTTATTT
>NW_008711088.1:146096-150811 GCF_000327385.1 Lottia gigantea | reverse complement strand
AAACCTCTTGGTAATGATTTTACAAGGATAACAACTTAGGTTCACATGGATCCTTTCTACCAGCTGATCCTTGGTCAAACCTCTTGGTATTGATTTTACAAGGATAACAACTTAGGTTCACATGGATCCTTTCTACCAGCTGGTCCTTGGTCAAACCTCTTGGTAATGATTTTACAAGGATAACCACTTAGGTTCACAAGGATCCTTTCTACCAGCTGATCCTTGGTCAAACCTCTTGGTATTAATTTTACAAGGATAACAACTTAGGTTCACAAGGATCCTTTCTACCAGCTGGTCCTTGGTCAAACCTCTTGGTAATGATTTTACAAGGATAACAACTTAGGTTCACATGGATCCTTTCTACCAGCTGGTCCTTGATCAAACCTCTAGGTAATGATTTTACAAGGATAACAACTTAGGTTCACAAGAATCCTTTCTACCAGCTGGTCCTTGGTCAAGCCTCTAGGTAATGATTTTATAAGGATAACAACTTAGGTTCACAAGGATCCTTTCTACCAGCTGATCCTTGGTCAAGCCTCTAAGTAATGATTTTACAAGGATAACAACTTAGGTTCACAAGGATCCTTTCTACTAGCTGGTCCTTGATCAAACCCCTTGGTAATGATTTTACAAGGATAATAACTTAGGTTCACAAGGATCCTTTCTACCAGCTGATCCTTGGTCAAACCTCTTGGTATTAATTTTACAAGGATAACAACTTAGGTTCACAACGATCCTTTCTACCAGCTGGTCCTTGGTCAAACCTCTTGGTATTAATTTTACAAGGATAACAACTTAGGTTCACAAGGATCCTTTCTACCAGCTGGTCCTTGGTCAAACCTCTTGGTAATGATTTTATAAGGATAACAACTTAGGTTCACATGGATCCTTTCTACCAGCTGGTCCTTGATCAAACCTCTAGGTAATGATTTTACCAGGATAACAACTTAGGTTCACAAGGATCCTTTATACCAGCTGGTTCTTGGTCAATCCAAAAATGAGTTTCTTGTTTTACAAACTGCAAGCTGAAGTGTGTATATTTTGGGAGTGATCCTGGTAGTAAACTTTGAACCCCGAGTGTTAACTTAAAGTATTTGACATTAACCCTTTGAACACTGAGTGTAAATAAACGTCATATACCCTGAACTTCAAGTAATAAAAGTAAAAGCGTATGACGTTAACGTTGTAGTAACGGCCTGTTAACCGTGTATATATTGTGTTAGTGAGTGGCCCCCCCTAGTGTTGAAAGAGGCAAGATCATTTATGTACAGAATTTGAAGCCCCTTTATTTATTTTTATTCAAAACTTTCACCTTGTTTCACCTCTCAGAACTACGCCACTGAAAACAAGTGGTTGTCTAGCAAGATACGCCTACTTTCCTGATAGATATCAAGGGCAGTAACCTATCTGTGTCAAATCATACCAAAAATCTAATTTGTGCAAGATATTGCGTTTTTCCTAAGTCAAGGGCAATAACTAAAAAAGAGTTCATCGAAAGATTGTCAAATTCCAACTTGTCCAAGATCTCATCAATATAAATGATCAAACCAAATTTCATTAAATCAGATAAAAACTGTAGTCTCTATTGTGTTCACAAGCCAATTGTGGACAGAAGGATGGACAGACATGGGGCGACGACAATATACGACCACATTATAACGTTGGCGTATAAAAAGAATCAAAAATAAAAATGATCTTACCGTGAACAATGACGCCCTCTTCTAGTAAAGCCTGCCACATTCCGACAGCCTGGTTTCTCTGGTGAACTAATGTACTCTGTT
This sequence comes from Lottia gigantea, assembly GCF_000327385.1. Lineage (NCBI taxonomy): Eukaryota > Metazoa > Mollusca > Gastropoda > Lottiidae > Lottia > Lottia gigantea. The sequence goes on along the minus strand of NW_008711088.1, from coordinate 149,030 downwards.
GCATCAACCAATCAACCATCTCCGAGCCCACAAGACATCTTCTGTAGGTACGTAGATGTAGTTTTCTATCTCGTATCATGTGAGGAGCTCGGCACAATAACATGGTACGTAAAATTCTTCCTGCTCTAGCTAATCTCTGGGATGGCGCCTGGAATGAATGGATGAATGAATGAATGAATGAATGAATGAATGAATGAATGAATGAATGAATATTTTTGTAGGTCTCTTCACCATTGCAATGAATGAGTGAGTGAATGAATGAATGAATGAATGAATGAATGAATGAATGAATGAATGAATGAATAGATGGATATATGAATTAGTTTTACATCCTAATTGGGCTTATGAAGACGGGAAATGCCGTGCAGTGTGCAATGAGGCAAAATTTACCTGGACAGCAACATTAGTCTGTTTTTTTTATCAATTTCCAACTGTCAAGGGAGCACAGCCTTAAGAACACAGGGCCTCGATTTTTTGTCCCATCCGAACGACTAGTCGGTTTTCCAAATTAGTCCCTCCGACCTATACACTGACAGGGGGAAACCTTCAGATTAGCGAGCAAGTATCTACCTCACTGACAGGGGGTTGAAAAATCTGAAGGTACTATCTTGACCTATGCTGGGATTGAACCCTGGACCTTCGGGTTAGCGAGCAAGCGTCTAACTCACTGACAAGGGGGAAACTGGGTTGAAAAATCTGAAGGTACTATCTTGACCTATGCTGGGATTGAACCCTGGACCTTCGGGTTAGCGAGCAAGCGTCTAACTCACTGACAAGGGGGAAACTGGGTTGAAAAATCTGAAGGTACTATCTTGACCTATGCTGGGATTGAACCCTGGACCTTCGGGTTAGCGAGCAAGCGTCTAACATCACTGAGCCACCGTGGCTCCTAATCTTCTAAAACCAAGTATACTTACACTAGTAATAGGGGCAGCTGGGTTCATACCATCATCATCACAGCTCATACTTAATGATTTACCCATCGATCTTCCACCAACAGATTTCCCACTGACACAACTAATACTTCTTTCTTTCAACTTCTTATTCTCTACAATATAAATACCATAAACCCTTTACATTACATTGATCTGGAGCGAGGCATGACTGCGATTAAATCACAAAATTTCTGAAAACAGTTTCATAATAGTAGTGTTTATATTAGAATGCCAAGAAGAGTTGGTTCTTGGTCTAGACTTGGACGCGATAAAAAATTACCAAATTTTCAACACAGCCATATATGCCCACCACAGCATGCGGATGGTAAATATTCAAGATTTTGGGGCAAGGGCAATAACTCTGCTTCTAACAGTCGAAAATAGCTCAAATTCGAACTTGATCTTTGTTTTATGAATATGTATATACATACCCAATTTCATTTGATTCCATCAATAAATCTAGTTTTTAGAGCGTTTACACGCAAATGTTGACGCACATAGAGAGAAGTGGGCGTATAATAACTGAACCTACCTAGTTTTTGCAAGGCACTTAATGGAGTTAATACCCGTTCCATTAACTGTTTGTTTCTCTGAAAAAAAAAATACACAGAATGAACAAGTTGTTATATCATTCAAATACTATTATCCAATCAGATTACTGTATTTCATAACTTAAGTGTTAGTGTTCCAGTCATCTGATTGGTCAATCACTAAAATTTATTTTAAATTTAGTTTAATTATCCAATCAGATTACAGTATTTCTTAACTTAAGAAGATTTTAGTATTCAGTCATCTGATTGGTCAATCACTTTAAATTCAATTTCATTATCCAATCAGATTACTGTATTTCTTAAAATCTACATTTCATTTAAGTTAATTTTCTCGTGAATAAGGCTCCAGTTCGTAGGTGTGAAAAAAACCTACCTCCCATAGAATTTTGAAATCTTTCTGTTCAACACGTATTAATTCTGTATAATCTCTCGTAACGACTGTAGCATGACGAGGTTTATTGGTTAATATAGATTCACCAAACGATGTCCCAGGTCCCAATATACATAACGTAACAGCATCCTGTAAAAAATCAAATGATTGGAGTTTTACATCCTACTTTTCTGTATCTGTTTGGGCTAATGAAGACAGGCAACACCATGCAGTGTGCAATGAGGGAAATTTTGCCAAGATAGCAGCATTAGCCTACTTCTGTTTGCCAATGGTGTTTTTACGTCCTACTGATTGGGCTAATGATGACAGGCAATGCCATGCAGTGTGCAATGAGGGAAATTTTGCTAAGACAGTGGCCTTCACCTACTCCTGCCTGCTTGAGTTTTACATCCTACTTTTCTACACCATATGATGTAATGAAGAATGGCAACACCATGCAGTGTACAATGAGGGAAATTTTGTCAGGACATTAACATGAGCCTATTCTTTTTCAATTTCCAACTGTCGAGGGATCTTTAACGTGTACAGCCTGTAGAACACAGGGCCTCGGATCACTTTCCTATCCGACCGACTAGACGAAAAACTACAAATGGAAAACGTAGTGACAATTTGGAATTTTCTTATTATAAACAAATCATATGTACCAGGTGCCATTTTGAAAAAGTCAAAGGTTTATCTAAGCCTCGGGCAATTTCTACCCTTTCTCAAAAAAACTGTCTGTCAATTTCGTTACAAGTTTGGTTTTCTCGCGACTTAAAAGAATTGTAAACATTTTTGAGGAATTAGTACCAGGAACCAATAGCAGAAGAGACTTACCTGTTTTTTGCCAGTCTCAGACACTGTCACTTCCAGAGATCCTGATAACACTGTATACCAATTGGTGCCAATGTCACCTTGACGAAACACTGAAAAAAATAAATATTTTATTGGTGAAATTAAAGATAATCTTGGGGATTCTTAAGTTAAACCATGCCGAAAAGTGTTCGAAAATAAAAATAACATTCCACAAAATTACATCGTCATAAATTTACAAATCCTGAAATTTGGTCCAAAAAAT
>NW_008711088.1:143734-144934 GCF_000327385.1 Lottia gigantea | reverse complement strand
AGACGGGCAACACCATGCAGGGTACAATGAGGGAAATTTTGCCAGGATAGCAGCATTAGTCTACTCTTTTTTGATTTCCAACTGTCGAGGGATCTTTAACATGCACAGCCTGTAGTACACGGGGCCTCGATTTATTGTCTCATCCAAACAACGACACTTTTTCCATGTCAACCCCCACTTACATCGAGACACAGTCTAAGACCTTAAGACAGAGTCTAGACATTTAGACACTATCCAAGACATTAAGACACTGGCTTAGACATTAAGACACATTAGTCTAAGACAGTAAGACACAGTAGTCCAAGACATTAAGACACAGTAGTCTAAGATATAAAGACACAGTCCAAGACATTAAGACACTGTCCAAGACATTAAGACACAGTCCAAGACATTAAGACACTGTTTAAGACACTGTATAAGACAGTAATACAGTGTCTAAGACAGTAAGACACAGTCCAAGACAGTAAGACACAGTAGTCCAAGACATCAAGACACAGTCCAAGACATTAAGACACTGTCTAAGACAGTAAGACACTGTCTAAGACAGTAAGACACAGTCTAAGACATCAAGACACAGTAGTCCAAGACATCAAGACACAGTAGTCCAAGACATCAATACACAGTAGTCTAAGACATTAAGACACTGTCTAAAACATTAAGACACAGTCCAAGACATTAAGACACTGTCTAAGACAGTAAGACACTGTCTAAGACAGTAAGACACAGTCTAAAACATTAAGACACAATCTAGACATTAAGACACAATCTAGACATTAAGACACAATCCAGACACCACATATCCAACCTGTAAATCAGTTACTTGACAAAATTTCACAAAAATAAGTAAATCTTTAAGATTTAAGACACTTCTAGAATTATCATCAACCATATTCTGTTCCCTTAGGAAATTTAACAAAACTAAGTAAGTTTTTCACATAATAAACTGAAACCTTTTAAAATATAAACAGATTTTCAATATGGTTGTCTTCGAAACACAATACACAGTATATATTGATATAAAAACAAACTCTATTCAATTCTTATAAATAGGTCTAATCACTTGAAACACGATACTTTATAATTACATATTACTTGATACCATCTACTTATTACTGTGTAGTCTTTATATACAGGACAGTTATAAACCTGTTATACAGGACATTTATAAACCTGCTATACAGGACAGTTATAAACCTGCTA
>NW_008711088.1:142573-143684 GCF_000327385.1 Lottia gigantea | reverse complement strand
CACTGAGTGTAAATAACATAAAACATCATATACCCTTAACCCTTTAAACACTGAGTGTAAATAACATAAAACATCATATACCCTTAACCCTTTAAACACTGAGTGTAAATAACATAAAACATCATATACCCTTAACCCTTTGAACACTGGAGTTTTACATCCTACTGTTCTGTACTGTGTGGGCTTATGAAGACAGACAACACCATGCAGTGTACAATGGGGGTATTTTGATGGACAGTGGCATTAGCCCACAGTTTTTCAATTTCCAACTGTCGTGGGGCCTTTATGTCGTGGGGCCTCTAACGCGCACAGCCTGTAGCACTCGAGGCCTTCAAAGGGGAATAATTAACCCTTCACTGGTATAGAAAACATAGTTATGCAGCAGGTAGTTTTAAAAGGGTTAATAAACAGATTAAGGTAAGGTTTGTAAGTAAAAACATTGTTATAAGGGTAATAATTGAAGCATGGAGTTATTGAAAGACAGTGAAAGCAATCATTTAGAATCAACAGAGAGTGACAAATATAACCTTTATGGTTTTAATTCTCCTGAATATTAAAGATGGGTTTCCTTATTTTTTTAGTGTCAAATTAAGCCAACTTTTTGATTAATTGGTGTTTCTAATGAATTATCATGTATTCTTAATCATATCATTATGTTCTTATAGCATATAATTAAAGATGGGTTTCCTTATTTTTTAGTGTCAAATTAAGCCAACTATTTGATTAATTGGTGTTTCTAATGAATTATCTTGTATTCTTAATCATATCATTATGTTCTTATTGCATATAATTAAAGATGGGTTTCCTTATTTTTTTAGTGTCAAATTAAGCCAACTTTTTGATTAATTGGTGTTTCTAATGAATTATCATGTATTCTTAATCATATCATTATGTTCTTATAGCATATAATTAAAGATGGGTTTCCTTATTTTTTAGTGTCATATTAAGCCAACTATTTAATTAATTGATGTTTCTAATGAATTATCATGTATTAATAATCATATCATTATGTTCTTATTGCATATAATTAAAGATGGGTTTCCTTATATTTTAGTGTCAAATTAAGCAAACTATTTGATTAATTGGTGTTTCTAATGAATTATCATGTATT